>NC_134518.1:27382757-27682757 GCF_027942865.1 Odontesthes bonariensis
TCGCCGGGATTACTGGAGGCAGAGCAAGTGGCTGTATCAGACAAATGTCGCCCGAGTGATGGCACGAGATCGTTTTGACATGATCTGGAGGTAATTATTTATTCTTGCGCTTCATTCTGACGACTTCTCATTCTTATTTGAGTGGCGTTGCCCTTATGTAAAAAAAAAAGAGAGAGCCCGGTGCGAATTACTGCAGTATAACTATGATGTTTTAGAAGTCGTGTCACTGAAGTATACAGTATAACTGCACAATGCAAGATATATTGCAGTTTCTTTTTATCATTCATTATTATTGCTGATATTATAATTTTGCAATGACGTCTCTATCATGGCCAGAAATGTAGCTGAAGTGGTGCCTACATTTACTACTAATACTAATAATAATAATGATGATAATAATAGTAATGATGATTAGTTATAGTATAGTAATAGTAGTATAATAAATAGCAGCATTGGGTATTATCCTGAATCATGTGTGTGTCTGTGTGTGTGTTTGTGTGTGTATTGACTCATCTTTTTCATTTTTTTTTAATGAAAATGTGTTGGTGTTAATGCTGAATGAACATGACGGAATAAAAGCAGAGAATTTAACCTTTAAAATGCAACTTATTTCATGTCTTTATGTGTTTCAGAGGCTGAGACTATTGAATTGTTCTTAAGTGTTTTCAATTAATTGTTTTTAGTTAAAAAAAACCTCAGGCATTGGGGACCTTTTCTAAAAACTGGCTTAGGCATTGAGCAGCTTTTTTTGCAGGTGCTTTAGGCGCCAATGGGTTAATCTCTGTCATCTAAAGTTAAAATTCCTAAAGCTTCCAATACACTTTCTAACTAAACACCCACCAAGAGTGTGAGTGCGTGGGTAAAAAGGAAATTAAAATTGACTGGATGCTGCCGACCAGTATCTCCCACAAAGAATCCTCAAAGTCACTTTGGTTTCTCAACCTTTTCCCTCTCCTACCAGCCCTTGATCTCTTCCATCTTTCTAGCCTTTGTATTTCAGTCAGGTTTACTCTTTGTAAAAGAGCACAAAATGAAACACTATCTTTAAACGAAGATCGTGGTAAGACCTCCCCTTCACCCACATAAAAACATATCTGACCACAGGTGCATTCAGCAACTTGCCTCATCTCGTGAATTTTTATTCTTCTACTGTATAATACTCCCACACATTACTGAGTTGAGTTACTTTTATCGGATGTGGAGACTTTTACAGTGAGAACACCCGCACCCATTAAAAGTCACTTCAGCACAAGTGAGTGGAAGATATCAACCCACTCAGAAACACTCACCCTTATTAGTGATACAGTAGTTTTTCTTCTGTCTATTTTGTAGTTTTCATTTCTTTTATTGATCTGACTCCACTTATCAAACTTTGCTGCCTCACAGACTTTTTCTCCCACCAGCTCTTATCTTATCTACCTTCCCACGCTTATGATAGCCATTGGTTATCCCCACCCTGTCTGTCTGTCAGTTTGGATTCACTTAAAGCTGCATTCTGGCTTTTTAATGTCAAGGGGGCAGAATGATCGCAAAACTAATATGGTGTCTGAGATCCAAAGAACACTGTTGAGGCAATTCAGAGAGCACAATAAAAGCACATTCACAGCCGCACTGGTACTTTGCGTCTAACAGGAACACAAGAGAGGGCACATGCATTTGTTACACTTGAGTTGGGAAGCATAAAAAACAAAGAGCCTTCCAACAAGCTCACAAAGTAGAGAATATTCTCTGATAATGTTTTTGCTTTTGTACCCAGATTACACATCAACAGTAAATTTCAGAAAATACATTTAAATGTGATGACCACACCCAAGACAAAAAACAGAAGCGATGTACTGTAGTTTGGACGTTGATGCATAATGATATGACCCTTTTATTTAATTCAGTAGATATAATTCTTATTGCTCACTTAGTAAATGTAGCCTTATGCAAAATTACCCTCATTGACTCATCAAAATTGTACTCAATTTTGTACTTGTACTGCAATGGGGTAATTCATCTGAAATCTTAAGTGACTAGAAAGGAGTGAATAGACCAACATGAGAGAATTAAGGTATAAAGATTAGAAATGACAGGAAAGTGACAGGAAGAGTAATATAGAAGCAAAATAAAAAGATATCAAATGTGCTCATGAGAAACAAAAAATAAATAAAAATGAGAAAACTACTGCAGGAACTGACACGGTCAGAGTGCATTGGTCCACCAATCAAATCACTGTCTTGACATTTAAATTACATAGTTTGACAAATGAGCATCTTCTACGAACTAATCAAATTGGATTTATAAAACATCCCCAACTGATTACATAACATGTTAAAATGTCAAAGGGGCCTGGTTTTGCTCTCCTTCTGACTCTCCCCCTCTCAGTCTAAGTCTCTCAGAAGCATCTATCTGTATTGGTATTACCATTAAAACCAGCAAAGGGTAAAGAGACCTATAATAGCATTACCATGCTACCATATTAAAGGCCAGACTCAAATCAAAGCTTTTCAAAGGGCAAAGGCCTTGTTAAGAAGGTTGAGAGGTAGACAAATCTGGTAGATATTATTAACAATTCTTTCAATTACAGATGCTGTTTGTCAGAAACCTTAGACAAAGGGAGACTCTTTACAATGACCCTAATTACCCAGACGGACATTCACATATTGTATGTATGGGAAACAGGGGGACTGAATTTGATCCAACTGGCAAGGCTGTCTCCCAGGCTCTTCATAGACTTTTAAAGAATAAAAATTGTGTTTTCAATGTGGTTTGGTTTAATCTAATGGCAAAAGAATTTCGTTAAAAATACACCATGTCAAAAAGTCTTTCTACCCAATTGTTGAACATTTGAATTGCTTTTGGTTTGCGGTCTGTTCCCACTTAAGCTTTAAAGTCTTAAAGACTTAAGTCTTTGTACAAATGCCTTGACACTTCTTGGGATTATATGATATGATTGGCAGTTAAACACATTTAACTCACATTTATGTCTGTTAAACAGTTCTACAAAACATTTTAGAGTATTTGAAGCTAGAGCTGAAAAACAAGTTTGAAATCCTGGTTGAGCTGGGAGAAGTTTTGTAGTGAAAGGAAGCTCTTGACCCCTGATGTTTCCAGTTAAGCTGCTCTGCAGCTAGGAGTCAAACATTGCTATTGTGTTAGGCAGCTCCCATGTGTGACTGTGAGAAACTGTGTGAATGTAAAACAGAGACAGTCCTGGAAAATAGCTAGCATTTGCCTTGTGCTCCATTCATGTGAATTGCATGGATTTATACCATTAAAATCTTAAATAACAAATATGTCCTGGTCTAAAGATGAAATATTAGCACATGTGTAAACATATCGAATTGGTTAACCTTGCAACATTGAAGGAAAACTGTCATGTAAAGAATTATCATATCAGATTCTTCATTCAGTCTCTCAATTTGACTGTTTTGGTGTCAAAATGTGAAATATCAGTTAAATACAGGCAAACCTTCTCTCACAATATTATGTCTCCAAATGAAAACATTAACATGAACAATGACAGAAGATTAAAGAATCTTATGAAGTGGTTTAGGGGAAAGTGAAAAAGCTTAAATACTTAATGGGCAACCTAAAAGGGGATTTCTTCCTTTGAAATGTTCCCCTCTACCCTATTACTGTCTAGACCCCCACCCTACAACACACATGGAGGCAGGAAAACACATCATAGGGTCAAATTAAGTTTTTATCTTGGGTAATGCATTGTTCAGTGAAGCAAGACTGACCACTCTAATCGCACTGTCTATATTTCTGTAAGCCAAGTATAGTTAATTTTCCCTTTAGATGAGAAAACAGGGAGAGGTTCTTAAAAAGTCCCAAAATAATAGACGCAGCAGGGTAGAAAGGACAATCAGATTCGACCCAGAAATAAAAAGGATTCCTAAGTACATTGAAGGGAAATTGTAAATTACACACAAATATGCAATTGTTTCTTACTGACATACATTTGATCAAAAAATAGAAGTTTATGGGACATGTAGGTTATAAATAAAATATCCCTGTACCTAAAGTGGTCTTCATGGCCCGGCTGAATGTGGCAGGTTCCTCCATTAGAGCAAGGGAAGCTTATGCAGGCGTTGATGGGAATCTCACAATCTTGACCCTGGAGGACAGGAGAGGACAAGGCAAGGCAAAGACATTCATAATTGAATATTACACACTTCTCTTCCGCCACGATTCAAACAAATACAGCTTTTACCCAAGATTGCTTTCACACTGCTTCACTGTTTTTACACATTCCCCTTTCCACACCACAGTTTCAGTCTAGGCATAAAATCTTGTTAAACTCCCTGAGGATTGCAACCATTGATTTATTCACATGGGATTAATCAGGATTTTGAAAAGACTGACAGATCTGTTGTGAAAACATACACTGGCACATAATGTTGTTTATTCTGGAAATAAGAGTGAAAATTTAAAACAAAGTAGATATTTTCCTTCATTGCTTTGAGTTGTCATAGAGAGTCATAAAGGCTTAAATGCATTTTTCTTTCATTCCGTTGAAAAAAAAAATTGTTTTACAAAGTAACAGTGCAAAATGTTTTTATTCAATTTTTTTTTCTACAACTCTCTTAAAAAATCTACATATTGCAGCATCACAAATGTACATACATTCACACACCATACCAACATACAAACTTGAGCCTCTTTGCTGTCTTCACCACCAACACTTCTGTTGTCTGAAAAAAACAGCTTTCACTAAGAACTGTATCATATACTACTGTATACAGACTCACACACACTCCCTCTCCACATCCACCCCTGTGGCCATAGTTTCAATTTCAAACTAACTGGCTCCCATCTCTCCCACTTCCTCTGATCAAAGCCAAAAAGAAGACATTAATTCTTGTTTTCGCCATACACCCATCTTCACTGTTTCTCTCCTTTCTTTTTTTTAACCAAGCATTTTGTTTATATTTTGTTCAAGCTCTCTTTCATTCTGTTTCTTCCTTTTCCTTGCTGCTCCTTCCTTTAAGCTTTTTTCTCTCCCACACTGCCTTTTCTACTTAATATCTTCCTCTTTTTTTCTACTTCCAGGTTTCCGTCTTCCTCACTTTCTCCTATCGTTAAATTTCCGGCACTCCTCCTTGTCTTCCTTCTCTCTTCCTACTTCTCCCTCTGTCTTTTTTTGTTCTTTGCTGCTTCCTTATTTGATTCCTCTAACACATTTTAATTAACTTTGTCTCAGCGGACCTCAACACACAAAGAAAAACATAGACAGACATGTACATACGCACACACAGACACACACACACTAGTCCCTGCTTCCCAGTCTGTGACCTTGGCAAGTGATGTTTTAATTAAAAGCAATTCTGAGGCTTTGTTCTCCTGTAAAAGCCAAAAGGTTGTGAGGTGTGTGTTCACATGAGATCAAAAGAGCATTTTTAAAGACCTTGAAAAAAGCAAACAGACACAGGTACACAACATCTTCTTCAGAGCCTTGAACCAAAGGATCTTTGTACACATATGGAATCAACTACAGGGTAATCCGATGTGTACACATACAGCACTGTGCAAAAGTGTCAGGCACTTAAGAGGTTTTCATTCAGACTGTACTTATAGATAAACAAAGTCATTGTGATGTCATTGGTTTACTGCCTATCATTTTAAAGCCCTGAGTCCACATCTTAGTTAACTGATAACAGACAAAAGGAGTAGTAGATCTGAGAACCTCAGGGCATCATGTATGCCCATATGGTAGCAACTTGTCAATCCCAGGCTGAAACTTTTCCTGTTTATCTCTAGTTTATTCTAGATTTGAAAAATAGAAGGGAAAAAAAGAAGGTAGTAGAAAGTAGTAACTGAGAGCATAAGCACCCTGCTGACGATTAAAGATTGCATATTCGAAGCACTTCTGTCAAGGCTTCACTTTTAAGACACAGGGCTTGTCTATCTTTTATATAGTTTATATCCCAAGTTATGAAGATTCCTCATGACATGATGCTTGAAAATATTGCAGAGTACTGCTGTGCACACACTCATATTCACTAATATTAATTAAATCAGTTATTACTTCCAGTTCAGACAGCTGTGGTCCTCATTTTTCTATTGATGGACAGGTAGATACATTATGCATACAGGGCTGAAGTTAAGTCTGGTAAAGCAGCTAATACTACCACAGACTTAGGCAATGTGCCCATCCATCTACGATACATTTAACGCAATTAATTAATTCCAACAAAGCGCTTTTTTTTGTTTCTGCTATGTCTGATAGACTCCATTCAAGACCTTTGATAGCTTTGATAAACTCTACATGACGTCCAGTTAAATAACAGTGTTGGTGGCTGCTACTAGGAACTCAGACCTCATGGCATTAGAACTGTCTGGATTTCAATTTCTACAGAATGTAGGAATGTTGATATACATTTTCAACTCCATGAAGCACATTGAGGAATGCTCTCAAGAAACACCGCAAAGGACAGTAGAGCTGATAATCTCAAAAACAAAGATCTATGATAGGAAATACTCAGTTGGAGCATTTCAATAAACAGCTTCCAAAACTTAAAAACACAAGGGCTTTTTTCCAGGAGCTAAAAGACTATCTCAGCCCCAGGTCTGTTGCATTGACACTGAGCTTTAAGGGTCAGGGTGTATGAGGCAAATAAAGCCGCTGAAGTGTGTCGCTCCACCCTCTCAGTGCTCACGGGAGTTTTGACGTTGTCACACTGAGCCTGTGGTTAAACAAGGAAATCAACTTCAGCTGTATTAACTCGAAATCTGGCCAATTTCCACTTTGCTGTGGGGTTTGGGTGTTACTATTTGTGTTTTAAAGCATAACTGTTTTGAAATGGTCACAGGATAACATTTTACTGATCTGATTTCACTGCTTTCTTGTCACAGTTGGAGCGGTCTCGCATTCTGAATTAATTTACACACACCTCATTCATTCTGGGGCTCCTAAAATTAATGTCTGGGTTTGTAATGATGTGTTTACAAACAACAACAATATCTGCGATACAAACTAAAGTTAACAGATTTTACAAACTAGTATGGACGTTAAACCTGAGATGACTGAGAGTGGAAGGTGGAAAAAAACACAGAGAATACTTGTAGCTCTTTTTAGCCCCTGGTTCTAGTGGTTGAAATGGAGGAGCCAAGACAAAGGAATGAACCCCCTAAAAGACCTTGGTTCCTGGAAAAGGTCCCTGTGATGGAAATTCAGCAACGCATTAAAAATTCTGTCTTCTCTCCGAATGCGTTTTGATCTGCAGCTGTTTTGAGTCTCACCTTGAATCCGTATGGACAGGTGCAGCGATATGATCCAGCAGAATCAGAGACACAGGTGCCATTGTTCCGGCAGGGGGCTGCCAAGCAGGGGGCGCACTTTGACGTCAGGCTGATGTCCACTGGACCTATGTATTATAGAGGAAGCATGATTCAAAAAAGCAAACAAAATGGGATAACAAGGAGACCATAAGAAGATAGAAAGGGGAAGGAATGTGTCAAAGGCAAACATATTCAGTCACTCTGTGCTAAAAGCATTCCCATACTTAATTTAAAGGATAGAAGAGGAAACAGTAGTTAGCAAATCTGCCTACAACATCATGTTGGCCAAACTGAGATCCTTTAATCTAGGAGGTCTTATTAAGAAAAGAAAAGAGGAATGGAAAACAGAAAAGAGAGGACAGTACTTACCTTTACACTGAAATCTGTTGAGTGGTGTTGTGAGTAGTAGTCTGTCAGCCATGTCGGGAGGTCCAGTACAACGAGCAATGCCTAAAATCATGGTTTATCAGCTTTTATCTCTCTCACATGTGATATCAGGTTTTGTAAATACTGACACCAAATTTAGGTTACAGGTACTCTTATAGCATATTGATTTCTTACCAGGCTCTTTAAAGCCAGCCTTGACCCACTGAGAGAGCCAGCGTAAGTCACAGTTACAGTACAAAGGGTTGGCACCAAGAGCCCTGTGCACAATTATGGGAAATAGAAAAAAAGTTGGATTTACTTCTTAGATATATATTTGCATAAAGACCCCACACAGTATGGATAACTGGAAAATGGGGCTTCACTTACAGGTGGGAAAGAGAGGTGAGATGGTTGAATGCTCCTTCAGGGATAGTTGACAGGTTATTACCATGGAGAGTCCTGGAAAAAGAAAAAAGGCAGAACGAGAGAGCACATGAATATTAATCACAACAGTGGCCATTTTACACATTTAAAAAGTTGCTTTCTAACTCACTGATTATGTTCTTTGTATAGTTAATTATTTTAATCAAATACTTGTGTTTCCATAATCACACGTTTTGCAGTAAGAGGAGGGTGTAAAACAGCCTGCTTATCATTACTGCGTCTTACCTACACACTTCACATTACTAATGCTGCCAATTTACTTTCATTAATATGCACTTAGGCCTACATTTTGATCCAGATCTTAATGCTGCACCGACTGTATTATATCCATCACTTCAAAGATATTCTTCTTTTAGCTTTGAGGTTATGGAAAGCTGCTCAAAACTTAGTTTGGAACAAACTAATACACCAGTGTAACCCTGACCAGCTGCATGCTAAATTATTTAGATGTATTTGTGGTTCCTCGCTGCAGACACACAATCAGCCCATCTCTGTAATGGAAAATAAATAAAAAATGTATGAAGTGAAACGTAAAATAAACACAAAAGTCTATTTTCATTGCTGGCCAACAGCTTATGGAATAGAAAATTGTCTCATATGGTGATTTAGAAGACTGTGGAGTGTGTGGAAATGAACAAACTTTGTGTCATTCCAACTGAAAGTTGGGATGTTTATTAGTGTGTTGGCGTCCATTTTTATTTCATGTGCTTGATTGGGTCGATGTGTTAGTGATTCTGAAACTTTTGTCACAGCGGACTCAGGGACTGCAGTGTGTGTGTGCGCGTGTGTGCGTGTGTGTGTGTGTATGTGTGGGTGTGTGTGTGTCTGTTGTGTCTATCCATTTGAGTGTGCTGCCTGCTGGATACGAGTTCTCATTCCATTAGACTGAAGGGATGTGGCAGGGGACAGCTATCAAACCGCCACTATTGGAACACTTCAAGTATGTGTGTATATGTGTGTGTGTGCATGCACATAATTCAGTGCATGCATTGGGGTACTTATGAGAGTGAATACAAATGTTTTTGTGCAGATTTGAGTTTGTTTTCTATTCTCACAAATATGTGTTTGTGTCAGTCCTTTATGTTTTAAGTGTTTATGCGCATGAGTGTGTATTGTGCATCTATGTATGGTGGTCTAACAGCCCCTGCACAACACTGGCCCAGAGGGGGTTGTGGGTAATGAGGAAGTGACAGTGATGACTGCCTAGCAACCAGTTGCTATGCAGGGGCAGAAAGAGACCAGTCCCTACGGCAACATGTGCTAAAATGAAAGGATGAAAGAAGGGAAGAATAAAAAAAAGTCATCACTAAACTTCAGCAAGGTTAAAGCCTCGTAAGAGATAATCAGTTTTCAGAGAAAAGGCCAAAGCGGCCATCTCACAGTGAGGGACACAGGCATGTTTAGCTTTGCATAAACAATGATCGCCAAAGCTGCTTTTTTTTTCTTAAAGCCTCTGTTCTTAGATTGTGCTGCAATACCTGCTGAAGTCTTCAGTTTTTTTTAAATTATAATTGTGTTTATTTATCATTAAAGAAATTTCACAAGATTTATAATTTTTAAGTATGGGTAAATCTCAGATCTCAGAGGTAAATATGAGAAACCATGTGGTCTATCCATGTCTTCCTGTTATTTGGGTAACTCAACCTTTTTAGTGATGGTAAAGATGACCTTATGTACCCAGTGACCATTTTTTCTTTTTGACAATGTGCGATTTCTCACCTCACTACACAAAGTTACATTAGTCTTTATCAGAGATCAGTTCAATATACCAACTATCAAAGTTAAAATCTGTGTAAAGCAAATTCAGACATTTAATAGCTGAAGACAAGTAAAACGATGTGAACTAGGCTAACATGCATATTTTTTTTGGACTGTGAAAACCCACACATGCAAGGGAGGAGACCATGCAAACCCCACACAGAAAAGCCTAAGACACGAACCAAGGAACCTTCTTGCTGAGAGGAAACACTGCTAACCACCACACCACCACGCACTATTAACACTCAGTGACAGCTTTTCCACTACCAACACCCATATCTGCAGTGACAATGCAGCCCAACATACTTTCCTCCTTTCTAGCTGTCATAGCGTGGATATTTGATGCTGGATTGGCAGAACCTTGCTCATCCATGAGTGTGACTTGCCTTGCGAACATAGATTAGTCCACAGCTGTATCACATTGAAAATATTTCATGTCTACGGTGCGCATGTCGTATAGAAATGTTGTGAGAGTATGTTGTCCACAACAAGTAATTTGTCAGTTGCAAAATTTTTAATGGTGGGACATATAAGAGAATCAGTAAAGTCTGCTGTTACTGAGAAATGAAGGTGGAAATCTGTATGCGCTGTTTGTGTGTGAGGGAGTGGTCAGACAGCAATATTCACATGCACACTGTGTGTGCGCATGCACGAGGGTTTTCGAGACAAAGGGTGGACAACCAAATGGATGACAGAGGCTGAAAGTTGATCCATCAAACACAGCACTGGGCGGAGCGAGAGAAAAGGAGAGGAGGATGGATGGACAGAAACATGCAGCAGGAGAGAGATGCCAGAGCATGCAGATAGAGAAGGAGTATTTAAGAAATGAGAGATTGACACTTTCATCTGATTTAGTACCCTGAAATAACAAACAACTGGTTGAGTGTGACCGGGTTTTAACATGCCACTTGGCTGGAAATCAGGGAAGTGATTAAAACTTGATTTAGCTCAGTAATATAGCCACCAAAAGGGAGCGCTGAATATTGAATCCACTGCGGCACTTGAGAATGAGGCGTGCTACTCACAGCAGGCGTAGGGACTTGAGCCCATCGAATGCATGGACCGGGATGCAGCGAATCTGGTTATAGCTCAGGATGCTGAAAGACAAAGGACACAATGGGACTAAATAACACACGCAAAGGAGAGGAAAGACAAATAGGAAAACATAGAACATTTGGTCTTACAGAAGACTTACAGAACCTGTAGATTAGACAATGGGGAAATTAAAAAAGCACATTTCAAATAAGGTTGAAAACAATCAGGCGGATATGTTAAAAACAGAACCAGCAAGGGCAAAGCTGAAGTTTTCATATAGTGAAATTCCCACAACACTGACAAATTTTTCTCATTTAGTTAAAATTAAGTGAAAATGAAACCAACAGGGAAGGAAACAACAGTTTAAAAACAGAATTCTGATCTTTGTCAAATAATGACGGCAACCATTTCATAATGCTGTTAACATTAGGCTGTGGCAACAAATCATGGAGCCTGATAATGATTAAAAGCTTGATTGATATGTTTCATAAAATAGTAGGTAGGATCATTGGTTAACCACAAGACGCTAAGTGAAGTAACCTCTAACCATAATTGCTGATTCTCAAGATACCTAAGAAAATCTCTCTGATCCGTCAGGTTCAAGTGGTGTAGAAATTTGAAAATGAGCCTTACAGCTCAGTAGAGAACATTGGAAAATCTCATGGAAAATGAAACCCACTTCTCTACCTCCAGCTTTAATTCTCAGCAAAGTATATTTAGGCAAAACATTTAACACAGAAAATGTTCCAGTGATGCTATCTCTGTGCTGACAAAAATCTGTGGTTGCATTGTGCAATCCGCAAGCATAAATCGGTGCAGCTATAAGAAATACGAAACAGGGTAGCGCTAAAATAGAAGAAATGTGCTACTTTGTCTAGACATGCAAAATCCAGAAAGTTGATACCATGCAATATGGCACGAAAGCCTAAAGTAAAAGACAGACAAAAATTTGATGAATAGAGACAATTCTATATAGGACCAAATGGCAGTAAAAACAGAGAATTAAAGAGGGGAATTGAGTGAGGAGAGCAGCTAAATCAGAATGTAACTCAACAGGTTAATGAACTGGGTAGCATACAGGGAAGAGAGCGGTTTCAAGAGCAATAAGTTAGGATTAGAAAAAAGAAAAAAAACAACATGTCAGATATGTGAAACATGCCAAGAGAAGAGACTGAAAGAAAAGACGGAAAGGAGTGTTGACATGTTCTTTTCCTCTTGATTTTCAGGTTGATTTTATCCTTAGTTGAGATCTTTCTTTTTTCTTTTTTCCAGGTTTGTCTCAGTACAGTATTTTTTGGGAAAGCTCCTGCTTTTTTGTATTTCTCCTACCACCACATTTCTAGTAAGCATTTCTTTTTGATATACTTCTATAAGATCATGTTTCTCTTGTCATTCTATTTAGTTTTGCTAACTGGTTTTGCTACCTGGTCGTAGTTTTCTGATTGCTACACTTCTGCCTTGCCCTTATAATCAGTGCCCTCAGTATTTATTCCTCCTGGTTTCCTTTGTTCACTTTGTTTTTTCTTTTTAATTGGATTTGTGTTTCGGATTTATCTTAGGACTGTTTGATTCCCTGCTCTGCAGCATCCTCTGTTAATCTAGTATGTTCATTAAATACTCGTTATTTCCTCATTTACTGCCTCTTGTGTCTGCCTGTATTTAGGTCTTTCTCCAAACTCTTCAACATTCCAATGTATGTCTTTATATAACCAGGACTTAGCATTAGTACTTACAGTGTGGCTAGTTGAGTCATGTTGCTGAAGGTGTATGGGGCCACTGTGCTGATACTGTTGTTACTCAGGTCCCTATGTAGATACAAACAGACAATAAATTCCTACAGAGAAACAGAATCAGAACATAAAGCATACAACAATGCCGACAATCTTTGTAAACTGCGAAGAAATTTGCTGTCTTTCCATTGGGTTCAAGGTTATGTGAGAGGTACATACACCAGTGACAGCTGCTTTAGGGCTGCCAGCTCCTTGGGCACAGATGTCAGCATATTACCCTCCAGGTAACTGCAAGGAAACATGCAACGTTAATTTAGTATGTGTGTATGCACAGATATAGGCCTTTGGGGTTGAATAAATGTCACTATAACATATTGCGGTTTGAAAACTTGTGTCACAAAACTGTGGGAGACAAAAGAGATGAAAGGCAGACAAGAGGAACAGGGTATATTTTTGTGTTATGCAAAGTCAAATGAATAGTTTTTTTGGAAGTTAGAGAAGTATATACAACTTTCTAAACTTCTTGTTTGTTTTGTACATGTCTTTCTCCAGGAGGCAATTAGTTTAGTGTAAAATTGTAAATAACTACCTTTATTGCAGTATTTCAGAATGTGTTTCATTCATCTAGTCACCTACGGTTAATTGGTTTACTCAAGAAGACTAAGCATGGGTACAAGGGGAGTCACCACATGACTCTGGTAAGTTGCACTGCAAATTTTTTTTTACCATAGTATGCTTTTTAGAGGTTGATGAGTATATGTTTTATGCTCCTGTATTTCCTTATGTAAAGTTCTGACATGAGTGGTATCAGTCTTTGACTCATATGCACCTTGTCTGATGACATCTGTAGAAAATGAAACCTAGCGTGAAATCCCATGCATAACAAAAAAAGACATCCAGACACTACCGAATATGGCAGGACATCCTTATAATTGATCTAAAAAATATAACTGAACAGACACAAAGAAAAATTTCCATGCTTATTGAGTAATTGTAGCCCTTTAAAATGAAACCTGGTCAGTACACAGGAAAACAGAAGCCGTATCTCCATATTCACATATTCCAAAAAGGTTGGTACGCCAAGTGGCCTAGTGGTTAGGGAGGTGGACTTAAGACTTAAGATCAGAGGTTTGCAAGTTCAAATCCCACCATTACCTCTCCCTACACCTCTATCCATGGCTGAAGTGCCCTTGAGCAAGGCACCTAACCCCACATTGCTCCAGGGGCTGTAACCAATACCCTGTATCTAAATAGCTGTAAGTCGCTTTGGATAAAAAGCGTCAGCTAAGTGTAATGTAAGTTAAGTGTAAATGAAAATAGAATTCAATGACTACTAAATCTCATATACCCATATTTCATTCCCAATAGAGCACATAAACCATTTTAAGTGTTCAAAGTGAGACATTTTACCATTTCATGAAAAATATTAGCCAATCTTGAATTTGATGGCAGCAACATGTCTTAAAAGCAGGGACAGGGCTAAGTGTAACCCCCCCCCTTCTTTAACCATTCTACTGTAGATGATGGAAAGTCTTCACAAATTTATGGTGAGACACAGTTTGAAGCCATAGTTTCTTTTCAGATTACTGAAGCTCTGAAAATTTTAATTATGTTTCAGCAAAGATGAAAGCTAATAACATTTTCAACATGCATACAGTATTCACCTACTTGTCTTTGTAGAATTTTGTTAGACATACAGTAAGAAAACAAATCATCACACCACAGCACACACAGATGCTCCCATACATTATGATCTAATGGCCTCTCTGCTCACTTTCAGGTCATAAGTAGGTCATGTAGACAGTATGATGGAGTGTCTTCTTCAACCTAATCAATACCTAATCACTGCTATTGACCCTGTAGAGCAGACCTATTTCACAGCTAGGGAGCTTTCTGTATGTGTTTGTGTGTGTGCATGACGTTGTTTGTGCACCTGTGCATGAAAGTCCAATAATTCACATTTACTGTTAAAGATTTAGTCTCTAATATTTGCAAAATTTCCTAATCTTGATTAACATTGTTTTACCCTTATCTTATACCACATCAACTATAACGATTAGTATCATAGACATTTCCTTTTACTGGTCTTTCTTAATTGCAAGGTCTCCTGCAAGCTTAACTTACTACCAACTTAATACTAAGAAATTTACAGATTGCAGAAGCTGGAATATACAGGGAAATTGTTAAGAAAAAAAATGATCAAATACATTTTTTCCAATAACATGTAATGAATACAAGAAAGATGTGTCAATCTATCCGTAGATTATTTTTTAAATAGATATTTTTGGTATTACAACATCAGCCACTGTGGTTGTGAGTTTGGACCTGCTGGTTGTCTGGGATATAAAAAATTCCCTGAAAAGTGTGACATCCAGTGCTTTACAGTGTAAAGGGGTAACGACTAAGAAAGGTTAATAACACCCTGAAGATTTTCTTAATTTCTTTATTAAAATACCCTGAGTACACTGCTACTATTGCCCTCAACCGTTCTCAAAGTATTCTGAGAGAATATGTGCACATGTGCTGATTTTGCATTGAAAATAATCCACATAAACATTCAAACAAACAAACACAAAAGAACCAGGGCACTCATTTGACAATTAACCCATTCGGTACCGTTTTTCTGCGTGTGTGTGTTCAATAAATGATTTGCTACTTACTGAAGCAGCAGAGCATAAAGTGAAGCATCAATATTGCAGTGCAGCAAAGTGGGATTGTCTATGTCTATGTGAGTGTGTGTTGTGTCTTCACGTCTTGTCAGTATGCATTGAAAAAGTTCATTTTTGTTTGTGTTGATGTGCCCGCTGGTAGGTTCATCTTTTTTCTCTGTTTTGAACACATACTGTGTTTGAGTTATCCTTTTATGTGGGTCAGTGTGTATGTGTTGCAGCGTGTGCGTGCCTGACTCACAGTTCGGTGGTGTCCTTGGGAATGCCTTTGGGCAGAGAGTGGAGCCCTCTGTTGCTGCATCGCACGACACCATCTGAGCACGTGCAGACATCAGGACAACCAGATGCAGGAAGACAACCATTATCCTCAGCACCTGGAGAGTGAAAAGCGTGAGTGGAAGAATACAGGGAAAAAAGAAGAGACAGGGAGATAGAGAAGAGAGGGATAGAGACAGAGAAAGAGAGAAAAAGGCATAAATAGAGATAAAAGCTCAAACTATTAATGTGGCATTTGGTTATTTTCATTAAACTCTACGGTCAGCACTTTTTAACTGTGCTTTATTATCCATATCAAATTACCTGAGGCTAGTGAAAGTTGGTGCACTGATATTTTCAACATCTGCCCAGGGACCCACAAACAGGTCAGTGTTTCTGAACACCCTCATTTCATTCAGAAAAAAAACAAAACAGTAATTGCTCTTGGAAGAGCCTGCAGTAACTTTAAAAACTCATAATTATAGCTACAATATGAAACTGGACACATCATCTGTGGGAAGTTGTAGCCACTACCTGCATTGTTTGGTCATACCTAGAAGTGTTCGTCTTTCAGTACACACATGTCCATATTGTTTGAGTGATTTCATCATTTCCCTTTAAGTAGCAAAAAAACTAAAAGGCAATCTGGAAGCCCATTGCTTATTATCTATCTGGATAATACATTTCTAGGCCAAAACTTCCTTTTATGGGCATTGGCCATATTTTGAATGCCGTTATAAATAGATGTACCATCTGACAAAATTGTTTTGAAATCGCATTGCAGATTTTGTACATTCATACTTGTGTATCTGCTGACTAATATGACTTAACATGGGACTTTGTGAAAAGGTAGAGCTTTTTTGTATTGCTGTAAAAAATGGTGGACTTGAATACTTGTCTGAAAGTTCAGGATATGCAGCAACCCTTGACACACACAAACATACAAAAAAAAAACATCTGAGAGATTAGAATTACTCTAACACTCAGTGATAAGAAGCATCAGAGACTGGAACTGAGTGTTGCTCCTGGTTTAAAAGGTCTTCCATTTACTTAACTGACATGCACACACATACACACACAACTTTAATTTAGCAATTTGGAATGTAAGTGGTTGAAACTGCAGTCCCAAATGTAAAACAAGCCAAGTTAAAACCATAATGAAGGATAATGAAGACTGGACAATAAGTCAATCATAACACAACTGCAATTTGAGTTTGTGTACATGTGTGTACTTTTAAGATAAGGAGTAACAGTAAAAAGTTCATATTCATATATGTGAACACTGTTGTGTGTTTGTACCTGTAAGCCTGTATACAGTAAGCCGTCATCTGTTGATTTATTGCCTGTATGTGTCTAGGTGTTGCACATGCTGAGTTTAGTTCACTTGAGTTTGTTTTTTTTAACAGCTCGTCGCCTGTTCAAAGGCCATTTTGTCATCTACTTTGTAGTTTTATAATTGGGCTAATGTCTATATATTGAAAACATGGGTGCTTGTGTGCCTGTGTGTCGTGTCGTGTCGTGTATGCATGTGTAAATGTATGTGTCTAATCTTACGTGTGTAGCTTGTGAGTCCACAGGGAGGTGTAGCTGTGGGCTGACTCACTCAACACTTGGCTAATTGAACTAACATCTAAATGTGCGCTAAATATCCTCTCACAAATTCAATTAACTTTACCTTTCCCCCAGTTGCCCTGGGCACCTTAACAGCCATTTTACTCAACTATAAATAGACTGGACATGAGACATTATGTGTGTGTGTGTATTGGTATGTGTGTCTCCCATTGCTTGTATTCTTTGGCACACCAGTTTAAGATTTACACCCTCAGAGGGAGGATGCTTAAGCTTCACCAAGAGGTTATGTTGGATAGTTTGTCTGTTTGGGTGTCAGCAGGATATCATCAAGCCTTTGAGAGCCGATGGGCTTTGAGCCAAAGAACAATCGATTTCATGTTGCTGATGATCTAGTTCTTTGATTTCCACAATCCAAGCATAGTGTGCCATAAAAGGTAAAAAAAAATAAGATAACATACATTTTTAATACAAGATTTTCTGTAATTTAGATTATGCCAGTGATTTAGAAAGCATTTATCACTTTATATTTCATTAGTATAACGAAACATGACATTTGTGAGCATTGTAGTCTGCAAAGGCTTTAATCTAAGGGCTTGAGCATGTTTTAAACTGTTTGAATTCAGTTTGAGTAGTTGAATGAGCTCGCGACCCGAACGACGGATTCAGCGGTATAGAAAATGGATGGATGGATGGATGGATGGATGGATAGTTGAATGAGTCTTAAAGTAGATTTGTGTGTATATGTGTGTGTGTGCAATATGCAGGAATGAATATTAAGGTCTGGTATCATCTTAGAGTTTCCTTCCTTGTACCAACTCAGTTAACTACTTTCCAAACTCATTTTCAGTAAATGGTTGCAGCACAGCTACAGGAAATTAGAAAAGTTTAATGAATTAAAAAAAAAAAATAAATGTGAGCTGAAGTGGGCAAAGTGAGACAGAAAGAGAGCAAAACGTATTTAAAAAATAGGATAGTTAGGGGGTGCAAAGACAAATGTACTAAAAAGGAGAGTGTGACCAAACCAATGGCAAGTCAGTGGCATTAATGTTGGCAGCTAAGGTCATGATCTAAGTTCCAATAGTCTTTGCAGGCATTGCCATGGTAACAGCAATGTCAGTGTCAAAACCACAAGCTGATGTCATCTAAATGACTGAACATAGATCTCCCTATGCTCTCAGTTGGTGCTTTGCAAATACAAGTCTGCGTGTAGACTTGTATTTGCATGTTTTGCTGCCACTTGGGAGCAGTCTCATAAATATGTGGAACAATCTGAGCCCTTCTTGGCTGTGGTAGCGTCGTTGTTGGTGCTTTAGCTGCACTCTGCTGTAGAAAAGACGGAAGTCAAAATGGACACAGACCGGCTCTGTGATGGAGCGAAACCGAAGCAAAGTCTTAAGATAGCAAAGACTGTCCAGTGCAGCTGTTGTCTGAGCTTTTCACCTGCACTTCTTGGTTATTCATGGCTTTTGGCATTTTTTTTATTAAACTTAAGTTGCGTAGCGTCATCTCCGAATCCTGTGTGTTGTTAGCATTTTGGAGGAATGCACATCTGTCCGTCTGCCATGAAAATATGGCCGTCTATGAGGCTGAGAGTGACGCAAACGTTATAAAACGTATCTTGGCTCCTGTTTTCCAGTGGTTACTAATCACCGTGTTCTTACAATAGCCCAGTGAGGATGTGTGTGCGTGCTATCTGCATATCTGCTGCTAAAGATATGAGATGATGAAAGTTCTTGGCATGAATATTTGGAGGTGCTAATTAAAGTCTGGACTACTTTTTCTTTTTCAAACCATTAGACCTGCGCTTGTAAGGTTGTGATATTAATAAAGTAGCTGGAAACAATCATTTTTCTTTAAGCTTGATCTTTTGGCACTCAGCCTAATGATTGCAATGATGCTGTTGTAATAAAACAAAGGGTGATCTCTGTTAACCTTATGTTCTTTGACAACTTTGACGTCGCTGCAGCAGAAATTTCCAGCAAAGGTTCACATGAGAAATCTAAGATGTTATTTTAGTTCCCCACATGATCAACCTTTATGTCTAACTAAAGGAGAATTATTACCACGTGAAACAATTTTCCATAAGGAAATATCCCCTTACAGGTCTCTCTGGGTAAATTAAGAATTCCTTCTGTTATTGAGATGAGATGACATGATGCAAGGAAAATTTCCCTTTCACTCCTTTGTCTTATCTTATCTGCTCAGGACACAAGGCTGCTACCCAGCATGCGTTGTTTGCTTTGGGTTTAAGGTGATGACCTTTTTGTTTTCCTGACACTCCAGTGTAGTTTTCAATGCTTTCTGCAAATCTTCCGTAGCTTAGTATCTCAAGACTAACACTTATGATGTTAATACTCTTTCGGTAAGGCTTTATGTGCAATTAATTTCCGATTATTTTTTATGGAGCCAAAGGGAATACAAAGAACAAACATTAAAGCTAATGTAATGGCAGGGAGAAAGGAAAGCTCACCGTCACATGTGAAATCTGGGCTAGCTACATCCTGGATGGGGATCTCCTTAAGGAAGGCTGGCTTCTGACAGCGAGGGTTTCCACTCACCACCCTGGTCTTCTTCAGCCACTGACCCAGCCAGGCCAAATGACAATCGCACACATACGGGTTGGATAGAAGGTTACTACGGAAATAATGAGTAGTAGAGACATAGAAGAAAGTTATCAAATCGGAGTGGGTTAAAAGGATCAAAATATATGAACCGTCTATAAATATTGCATTACAATTGTAGTTACATAAAAGACACGTTTGAAATATAATTAATTCTAAATGGCAAAATGATGTACTTGAAATATCTCCCTTGAAGACACTGTCATAAAAAAGTGATGAAGCCATCCATCAAGACACTCTGCATCCAATATATATTCACTTGCATTACCTAAATTTAGACTGTGACTTATAAAATAGTGGAAAAAAACTGACAAGAAAGGACATGAAACAAAAGAATAGGGATTAGCCATTCAGTGTGAGGATAATGCTATTTGTATTTGTATTTCCAAATAACATAACGGTTTCTGGCCAGTCATACACACTTGAATAAATTTAGATGGAAAACAAAGAGGAAGAATAAGAATAAGGGACAGAGGAAAGGTTATGGGTTATCTTTATTCATTTTGTAAAGTACAATGGAGATGGTGAATGTAAAAGAAAAAGTGTCAGAGTGAGACACTGTAACTGAGAGAAAGAAAAGGTTATCTTCACATTTTATTACTTTTTGCTCATCTCTCATCGCATTTTGTTGCTATTTTAAAACACAGCTCATGTAATATTTATGTTGAGCCAAATTTAAACTGAAAAGAGTGAAAGCAACCATCAGCAGCACAGGCAGTGTACTCATGTCAACGCTGCTGTGGGCTTCTAACTTCTTGTGGCACGCAAAGAGATTACTGAAATGATAGATATGATCAATTTACATTAAAATGTCTCTTTAGTTCAGCTTTAAGAAATTGTTACAATTCAAAAATTATATTTATTATTGAATCTTGAAAATGACCTTTTGTTAGTAATTTGTAGCATCTGAAACCATGTTAGGCAAACTGCTTTTGTTATGGCCACTGACCCTTTCTTAGCTTACTGCAGTGTTTCAAATTCAACACAGCTGAATGAGTTTCAAAATATCAACTATGTACTGCAAAAAAAAAAAAAAAATACATTCAGGGAGGCTGTTACAGTAGGTGGCATAAAAACAAATACAATGCAAAAAATAAATCCTTATCATTTTTACAACCAACCTCTGGCCATAGAATTAAAGCTAGTTTAAGCACTAAAACAATCTGCATATAACTGCAGAAAGCCAAATGCTTTATTTCCGCAATGATGGGGTGCTTTGATGTTGTGTTAAGAGATACGCAAGTAGCACATTGGCTTTTGCTGTGCTGCTGCACTAATAAAAATAAATGCAGCTTTATGTGCAGCAATATTAATAGTGCATGCTGTTACAGATAAGGATGAGCTATTTACACAATTCCTTGTAATGAATTGACCTCACAAGCTAAATCCCTTCCTTCCTTTTCAATGTGTTAATCTTTTAATTAAATGGACAAACTCTACAGGGAAACAAGCACTAAGAGCGGAAACAGATAGTGGAAATAGTCCGAGTGAGAACAGAGAAAAGAGGAACAGAGGAAAGGTGGGAGAATGAACAGTGGGTTCAGAAACAAAAAGTATCCGTCTTTCTTTCACGCAGGATAAATGGCAGGTGTTTGGATATCGAATCACGAGTAATTCGAAAGCCAATGAGGAGTTGAAAAAAGCATGTGTGGTGACAAGTTAAAGGAATGAGGTAAATGTATTATCATTACTTCTTTTCGTAGCAATTATCATCGACAGCCCCAGCTAGCAAACCCGACTTTCTGCAACAATTCATCTATCTATTCCTCATATCTACATCCCCATTTTCCTTCTCCTGTGTCCCATCTGTCCTCCTCTGTCCTCCCAAAAGATTAAGGTCGAAACTTCAATCAAAGATGACAGGCACACAACTGGACAGAGAGCAAGAACAAAAGGAAGCATGGAGGAAAATAAAGAAAAGAGTTGTCAGGATGGGAAGACATTGACTTGACTAGGCATTTGTGTCTCGGAAGAAAACGTGAGTGAGAGTCAACCTGTAATGTTTTATTGACATGATAAAAATCTATTATTTACAGCTTTCACATTTGGGTGGTCAGGGGACCAAAGAAATAAAAATACACACATAAACTTGCACACATTCAATTTTGCCTCATGTCTCACTCTCTACCTCGTAATGATGTCATGTGTCAGGCTAATACTCGTCATAACTTTTCTAAAAGCCATTTTTGTGTCACTATGAAGAAACTGAACAATAGTCAGCATGCTCACACTAATGAAATCTTGCTGCATAATGTCTTTGTCACAGAAGGTGTGTGCGTCTTTAAGAAGATAAAGCTTGAACTACTTGTGTGTGTTCCCAAGCGACTGTTGTGCACTTGCTTAAATATCTAGCCTGGATGACAAATGTCCTGGGATTCAGACCAATCTAGTCAATAATGATGGAGAGCATCTGTGATGAGAACACTGTCCAGAGAGCAACATGTGTGCAAACATTAGGCCGTGAGCAAGTTTGTGTGTACTGAGCTGAGAATAACTTCCACAGAAAGAAGACATGACGACAGAAGAGACACAAGCTACAACATGGGAGATGCATCTACATTTGATAATAGAGACAAATTAATTGTGGCACACGTTGATAGATGGTAAAAATGAAGGGATGATGCATCAAGGCACAGATAGATGGGAAAAGATTCAAACAGATAAGACTCACATGGTGGACAGGGAGTGGAGAGTGGAGAAAGCTCCTGGGGCGATGCTGGCAATCCTGTTGTCGTACAGCGACAACAGGCGCACTGAACTCAGACCTGTGAATGTGCTGTTGTCAATGCAGGTGATCTGGTTGCTCCGCAGCATGCTGGGAACACAAATAGCATATATCTAGTGAATAATATCACATTTTTACTGCCTGTATGCTTCATGCTTCAGACCTTTTGTCAGGATGCTCAGTCAGTTCAAAGAATTGACAAAGAATACACAATACCCTTATTCATTCATTTAGCTTGAGGGATATTGTCTTGACAGAGAACCCCTTTGTACAAAGTATTAGAAATAATATTCTGAGGGAGTAAAAAGATATAAAAAAGATTAAAAAATAACCTTTTTTTTTGGTTGAAAGATGAAACAGAGCATGAGCAAATCCAAACCAGTCCCCAATGGACAACCATGACAGATGCTGTAATTTGACATTAACATTTGACATGTAGTCACGTGGCACCATAAGTGAGTTAGTTAGCATTAGCAATCTCTGGGAAACGCTAACCAAGTTAGCAAGGCTATTACTGGAGCAGGGAGCCTCTTAACATAATACAGAGACAGCCATGATATCATTAGAGAGTCATTAGCCAGTATATATATACATGATAGCATTAGCTAGTCATTACAGGACATACACACACAGCATTAGCTCATGATTTCTAAGACTATCCTGTAACCTCTAATTGGGTGCCCAAATTAGAGGAACAACAATATCTGAACAATAGTTGTAATTAGGCCTAGTATCAGATTGAGTTAGTAAACAATCTTTGCCCTCACTTTTCAATCTAAAGAGAAAAAAGTTAACAAAGTCCACTGTAAGTCAGAAGCAACACCAAGTCATAGTCTGTTTGACGTAAAGTGCTGATGGGAGTCAAAATCCCCACAGAGTTTGCATACCATTTTTATAAAAAACAAAAACAAATAAACACAAAACAGTCAGACAGGAAACACTAGAACTTAACTAAACAGAACTACTAAGTTACACAATATTACATTATAATTTGATTTATTCACATGATAATATATAAGACTTGAGTAAGGAATCCATATTATTGTCAGTCCTTTTAGAAAGCTTTTGTGATAATTCTACTTTTATCAACAATCTGAATATGAATACCCAGAAAAAAATATAAAATAGACACACAGGCGGTCAAGCTTCCATTACTCCCTATATTACATCTTTATAATGTCTACATGCAATTACACCTTCATCATTTTGTTTAGGTGGTATGTAAGAGAGACGTGCCCATGTGACCTTCCTTCATGCAGTCACATATGGCAAATAATTAAATTCAAAGAAGATGCGACCCCAAGAGGTGGTGAGAGCAACTGGATGTGAAGGATTACAAAAGTGCGCACGTGGCTGTACATCAGTATTATAAAAGGAATCTTTTTTTAGTTTTATACATGAGTGTTTTCTAACTCTAATCCAGTTGTCGTGATTTCTAATTCTAAGAAAGTGATGTTATCTTCTGTATCCAACCCAAAAAAATGACAATGTTTTGTTGTAACCTGTTATGTTGTAACCATGTAACCAAGACAGCTGGCAAAAAGGTGCACATTAGAATGATGGTCACATTGCAAAAATAACATAACCATGATCATTTTCACACCTTTATCAAGTACTATTATTATTTGTATTGGTTATTATTTGTAGTATTATTACATACATCCAACTATGAAATGACAAAAGTCATTTTGTAAAGTTTCATTGTGTTATTAACAAAATGTTTATTGGTCTCAACCTCTCGTCACGCAAAGCCCCGTGGTTAAAAGCGCAGCACTTAGCTGTTCCATCCACCCCTTCTTCCTTCTTGTAAGGACTTGAGAATGTTATGCTCTAAAGCGAGTCATATTTCCACTCAGCCCCTCGTAGGGGAGGTACTTTACAGAATGCCATTATGAGCCATATTGAGGGGTTAAAAAAACAACAAAAAAACTACTTATAAGACCGTTTCAGTTGGAGTTGATATCAAAAGAGGTCCTCATTCCGTTATGCTTAACATTGACATTTTCAGATGGTAGATTCCTGCAGCCCCTCTTATCACCTATTGTTTGAAATGTTTCATTTAAGACACAATCTCTTAAAGCTCCCTGTCTTGAAAGGCAAGATCTGCCCTGATTGGTCAGGTGACAAGTCAAAAATGGCAAAGAGCAAGGCATTTCTCATTCTATGATTGAGGTATGTAACATTAGTCATGAGACAGGCATTATCCAATGGTGCTAGATGCAGATGAAGAGTGGGAGAAAAGTCTGGAATGGCAACTAGGAGTTTCAGCCATAAAAATGTACTTTTGCATGAACATTGAGCTTTTTGAGTTTTTATATGCAGAGAAAAACTGTGTTGAAAACTGAATGGAGAGCAAAAAAACCCTAAAAGCACAAAAAAGTCTTCATACTATCCTTTATGATTCCATTTTTATCGTGTTCCAAGTCCCCACAATGAGATTTACTGTATTCTCCACAACACAAGTAATATAAGCACACACACATACAACTGTATAATAGACTTACAGAGTTTTCAGGCCAATGAGGCCTCTAAACATGCGCCCCTGCAGTCCAGTTAGCTTGTTTCCAGTTAGCAGCAGCTCCAAAACCCCTCCTGCTCCATCAAATGTACCTTCACGAATGTCTCTCAGCTTGTTGTTGCTCAAGTTGCTGCAGGAAGGACAAAAAAATATGATGACTTTCATTAAAAGGGACCTCTTCTGCATGTATTGCTTTAGTCTCAGCCCATGCAAAATTACCTAAGAAGATGTTCATGCAAATTAACAGAGGAATGAGATAACCACAAATAAAAACAAACATGGATAACATTCTCTGTTTAATAGCAACAATCAATCCCCTCTCTTACATCTTAATTTCCTTGTCTTGTACGAGAGATATTCGGATACCAGAGCCAGACACCTCCATAACTCACAAAGCACACAGCAAGCATACACATAAAAGTAAATGGGACAAGTGGTCACAAATTAATGAAAATGATTACAATCTGTCTTTTTTTGCACACACAATGAGAGAAATAAAAAGTAAAAGGGGAGTTGGCAAAAGGGACAATAACTTGAGATGATAGCTATCACAAGTTCTGTGGCCTTCATTCACAGAGAGTTTTGCATTTCCCCTTATCGACTTTATGGATGGTGAGGTGAAGGGTGGAAACTACGAACAGTAGTAAAAAAAAAAAGAATAAAAAAAATAATGATTGCAGACTGAAATGTATCAGAGCCAAGCTAACATGAGGGGAAATGTAAGGTGAGGAGAGCTGAGGACAGAAGATCAAGAAGAGAGGGAAGGAACTGGTAGAAGGAAAATGAAAATGAGAGCAAGCCAATCTATATTGTCAGTGACACTGCTAGATGGTTAGCAATTTCCTCCCCAATAAATCAACCTCTTGTCTCTGCTCTGTCTTTCTCTATCTCACTCTGACACACACACACACACACACACACACACACACACACACACACATCTAGTACAGGTTGCAGATAGAGACTGACTGTAAATCTGAACTGAAGGCCCATTTTCTATTACCATTTAATATTTGCTCGCTCCGTACCTCTAACCAACCTTTCCCCTCTTTCCATCTTCATGTCCCTCCAATCCTCTTGTCTAGTAGCTTCTCTTCCTCTATCCCTCATTCATGTATCTGATATTCACTCCTATCCGCTCTGCATTTTTGTTTTTCCACTTTCTATTCTGTTAATTTTACATTTTACCCCCATTAATTTATTCTTCCTTTTGCCATTCTCCTTTCATTCTTCTTAAATTCCCCTTCCTCTTTCCATTCTTTGTCATGCTGCCATTGCATAATTCTCTAATCATTCAGAGGAAAGAATGAGACATTTTTTTCATTATCTTATCATATTATCTATCTTCTTTCAAAGATGTGTCTTTAAAAAGTATACATACATCTTCTTTATGTTGGGGAGCCTCTTAAAACTTCCTGTTGCCTCCAGGATGGCAATCTCATTGTCGTTTAACCGCCTACAGAGAAGAAAAAAAAAAGGGAAGTTAGATGTTTATTCTTTCATGAACCAAACCACTTTTTTAAATCTTTTTTTTACATATAGACTTCACAAACACGCAATTAAAGCAAGAATCTGCAATTGAGGAGGGGACTGCTGCTTGAAAGTTAGGAGTACTTATAGTGGTGTTGAAGTATGATGCAGCACAAAACAATGGAATGAGGAGGAAATAAAAATTTGGTGGGGAAAGGAGACAAGAGAAGAGGAGAAAAGGAGAGCAATGAATCTTTTCTATGTAGCCATCAATACCAACATTGCCGTAAGCCAAGAGAAAACAGTTTGAGAGATAGGAAACTAGACATCTGCTTTATTGAGGTAATTTGTACTGAAAGGGTGCTGCTAAAAGGACGCTCTTTGTGTATGTGTGTGCGAAAGCTGTGTAGCAGGAGAAACTGAAAGTTCAGCTCAAGGGGACACTTTCTAATGAGATACAGGGTGTAAAAAGAGGGATCAACCTAGATAAAGTCAAAGTGAAAAATATGTTGCATTGTCTGAGGTAACTTTGTGATTGTGTGCAAATTATACTCATTTTACTGCAGGGTCGATTTGCAAATTTTGACCCCAGAGAGGGCAGATAAAACATCTGGCATCTACAGCCCTTAATATCAACTAACAAGGGCCAGCATATTCAATTGAGTGCAAATAATTCTCTCAAGACTGATTACAAACTGAACCGTCTAAAGGATTTTTATAGATAAGACAATGAGACATTAAGAAGAACAGAAAGATATATATATATATATATGATGACAAACCCCCCTGATTTCCCCAGATATGGCAGATTGCAGTACAAGGCTGTTGGCTTGATTCTTTGTGTATTCCTGGGCATGTGTGTGGCCTTAAGAAACCCACTGATTGGTTGTGTTCTTAAGGAACAGGGCAGAGAACTGTCTAGAACAGTTGAAACTTTGATGTGCCCTCTAACCAACCATGAAAGACGAAGTATATGTTTCTGTCAGGAGGCACTCTGGGAATGGACAGAAAGAAAAGGAGGGAGGATTGGAGGATACAAAGGTCCATACAAAAAACAGCACCAAAAAGAAACCGACTAAATGGGAGCTAATGATCGGCGGAATACTGCCATGGTTATCTTGAGTAGGAGCCATGGCTCGATTCACCATTGTACAACTAACCTGCTCAATTAATACAGTGACGACCTTCTTGCATCTCCCTTAATGTTACAGTGGTTTCCCTCTGCAACTGTTCTCCATAATCACAACAGTGGCACAACAGTACCAGAAGATCTCCATTCCTCACTTGTTTTAGCTGCTTGCAGTTTTACATTAATGGGAAAATCTTTGCTTCAGGCTGTTCCATGTTTGAATAATTATTCTATATTCTATACTAAAAATTATTTTTATCTTTTATTGAGCAGTCAATTTGAATGAAATGATAGAAAGTAATGAAAATATTCCTTTAAAAAGCAAAGCAATCAGTGATGTCTTTAAATCTGTAGCTTTACAAAAGGGTGGACTTATTTGACTAACATGATAAGAAAATAGTCTTACACAAACAAGAAGCAACTACATATTATTTGAAGTGTAGAATGTTACACAGATTATTCTTTAATGATCGAGATAGGAGCATTTTTTTGTAAAAAATGACAAATATAATAAAAGTATGTCAAATGATCTTAAAAGACCTACATTATTCCTGTTGCCTATTATTTGTTACTCTTGCAGCATTTGTTTTGCAGGAAATGAATGATCCATTGGGCCTACTCAGTATTCTAGTGTAAGACCCTTCACCAGACATCATGATGGCTCCTGAGGGACTGAGAGGGAGATGGAAAAGACTGCTGAGGTGAATTTAGGTTTGAGAGCTAGCGATGAAAAGTGGCATCAGCGATCCAGCACAAAGAGAGGCAGAGGCATTGCATGGATGCAGTTGCGTGTCTTCACATGTAAACAAGCATTTCTTGTTTTAATTTACAGAGCATTTAACCCATATATGATTGCATGTCCATGTTTCCTTTTGTTTATAAAAGTAATGTACAAAGTATGTAACCGGTGTATACAGAGGAGATATCAGCAGACTTACAGGTCAGTGGTGTGTTCTGGGATGTGTGGAGGTATTCGGGTCAGTTTGAGGTTGGAGCAATCAACCACTGTGCCTTCACAGCGGCATTTCTCTGGACAAACCAGATCCTGAAAACATTCGCCACTCAGACGGTTGCGGTAGTCCTCCTGACCTGCAGTGGAGAGTGGTGGTAGAAGAAAGAAAAAGAACAAAAGATACAAAGAATGGAGGGGGGTGGAAAAGTAAGGGTTGAATGTGGGAACATGAAGAAACAGAAAGACAACGGGTTTGGGGAAAGTGAAGGAGAAAGGGAAGGTAAGAGAAATCAGAGTAGTATGGAGAAAAGAGAAGAGAAAAAATAAAACACCATGGCTACAAGACAGACACTGAATTCTATAACAAAAATACTGTCCCATTTACAAAGAACTGGATGATGAATTTATAGATAAACAATAAAGAAAACCAACACTTTTAAAATATAGGCCAGAATATCTGTCTAAAGTGTTTCTTGCTATAGTATAACTGAATGAAAAATGATACATTTTACTTGAAATTCAGCTGTTAAAGTTTAGAAAACATAATTAGCCAACTAGCCACTTGAAAGAAAATAAGGACATACATTAATTAAACTGTATCTACTTCATCAGGTTGCACTAGTTATTCTTGCATTATACTATAACCTGCACAGGACTGTTGCAAGGAGGAGTAATTCTGCAGGGCTACCTCTGCGAATTAAATTAACAAACAGATATCCAGGTGGTTTTATACAATCATATTGTAGATGGATGTGATTTAACCCCGGATGTTTTTGCTTAACAGGGTGAGCCAGAGACCACTTCTGTTATTTAGATGTAATGTGAGCTGATATAATTTATGACTGCGATTGGCTGTAGAGTAGACCTGGTTTACATCATGCAGCATTTGTGTTTGCGCACCACACACTGCACTCCCTTTATAGTTCTCAAGGTTATCACGACCTTTCCTTCTTCCTCTTGCTTGGTCTTTCTCTGTTTTCAAAATGTCCTTCTTCTTTTACCAATCTCCAATTAGACTGTTAATACTTTGGCAGAATGTATCTTCAATCTCTTCTGGCCCAAACTCTTCCTCTGATTGTCATCATTAAACAACCAGGCCACTTGTTAAGGGTTCAGTTGCAATGCATAATCTTGATTTGAGCCCTGCTTATGACCAATCTATCTTTTGACAGATGTGGTTTCTGTTGTACAATGGAAGAATACTTTGAAATATTTCTTCTGGGCCGCTTCTAACCTTGCTGGCTGGTAAGTTGATGGGAAAGAAAGAGTAGGGGAAGGGGGTGAAGACCAAAGCAAAGAATGAAAGGAATCTTTTTTACCACCTTATTGGGAATAGCGGTCAAGTTTTTCCTCACAGGGGTGAGGGATAGGCACAGAGGTAATATAATCAATCATGCAAAACTGAAACACCTCCATGTCACTAGGCAACTTGAATATAGAAAAAGGTGTCAAAACATTTATTTTTTACTGCTTTGCAACACTAGAAAATAATTTCAGTACCTTATAAAGGAAACTATAAAATAGCAGAAGTTCAAGCATCTGTTCAAAAGCTTATACAGTTTAAATTTATGCTGGCAGTCAAGCAATCAAGGTGACTGTTTCTGAGTTCACTCAAATGTGACCCGTGGAGTTTCTGAGCACCAGTAGCACCTTGAATGCTCCCTATTTTAAATGCACTGTGCATGTGCTAGATGGCCAAGTACACGTGTAACCCCACAGCTAGTGCAACAAACAAGAATCTGCTGCCAGTTTCATAACTATTCAATTAATCAGTTGTTGGTTCATGCAGAGAAAGTTCGTAAAGGCAGAAAAGGTAAGCAAAGCAGTGATAAAAGACAAGTAAGAATTGGACAGAAAGCTGGCAAACAATGCACAATAATAAAACACAATCTAAATTGTGGATGGCTTCGAATTTGAATATATTTTATGGAGAAATAAATATATCTGACTGGAAGGCGGTTATGATATCTGACTTTACTACGTAATTATCATAACCAAAGGCATTTACGATACCGATAAACAGAAAGCGTGGGTGCAAGATTGTTATCAAGCAAATCAATCTTTGTTTTGAGCTGTTTTGTCTTCATTTTATGGCAATTGAATGACACTCGAGCAGAGGAATTTTTTTTTAAATTACCAAAATCTACATTCAAGAAAGTTTGGATTTTATCCATTAAGATTATATTTCACTATATCATTATGCATATTATCAATACAGCCTTGACATTCCATTCTTTGAATATCGTTATTATTGTAAATACCGATATATATTGCAAAACCCTTATTTGAGACATTTTTAAAAATCTAGCCTAAATCTACACAATCCAAGATTTGGAGAAAAATGTTGAATGCAGATGTGACTAGTTGACAGGAAAACTCCACCGGTCATTAATACTCACTGTGTGAGATTATCTTTTTATGGACCATTTATTTCAACCACAGTTACAGCCTTGTAACAGAAGCCGTACACATACATGCAAGCAATCAAAGTGTTTGACACCCAGTTTTGCTCCAAGACACGTGACTGGCTGGAAGAGGCAGGTAGGTGTGTGCTGGGCGGTCCCTGGCGCTTGACGGAACCATGTGATGCCACAATAGGCGGGGCCACATGGTTAGATCAAGCACAAGAGACAGCTGCACGAACCACTCAGAATGCAGGTCCACACAGGAGGAAGGCGGGGCAACAGAGAGCTGCACCAATCAGTGAGGGGGTGGGGTCCATACAGGAGAGGAGAGGCAACAGACAGCTGCAGATCCACACAGGAAGGGGGCAGGATCAGAAAAACTGCCCACGGATAGCAAAAATGTCCACACAGGTCCAGAGAGGAAGAGAGATGCAGGGAGAGGCATGGGACTGCAGAGAGGAAGGGCTGAAGCAAAGACCACAGCCATAACCAGCTTTTGGAGCATTTGTAATCTAGTTATCTAAGTACCTTTAAGGCGAGGGCAATAACTTTAGGGAGCTGCTTTCTATTGAGTAATCATAAAAAGTAGCTCATGTGTACTTTGAATGAAACCCTTAACAGCTTGATGATATTGGTTACGCCAGTAAGAACTCGCCAACGTTTAACCTGGCATGCAGTGGTGTTATGGAGAGCAGAAGGGGTGGAAATGTTATTTCACAACATATAAAAAATTGCCTGTTGACATGACTTGGCAGCATTTATAGTAACAATCATTTACATACTTCAAAAAATCGGTTGTTCACACATTTGGGGAGCTCTTTTGTTCCAGCATTTTTGCTGCTCGAGTTTCTTTCAGTTTCAAGCTCTTCATAAAGCAACACATTTGTGATACAAGGTGACCTCTGGACAGCACAAGTGAAGTACATGCTGCCACAGTCCACTTTGTTGCTCACTTTAAGACAAACACTCAAGATACTTCAAACAAATTACAAGCATGTCTTTACCTATTTAAATTGATGAACACAAGTTATGTGAAATCACTCAGTTTAACACACTCACACAAGTGGGCAATCACAGTCTATAGCCAGTCCCCGCTGAGTTAACCGTTGTGTTGCTTCAGTATACTGTATCGGTCTGTCTTGTAATTCGTTCCACCCAAGATGCGCATAAAGGGAAATAACAATGATATCGCACCACCGCACAGAGGGAGGCACAGACTGTTTGTGAATGCTTGGGTTTTAGTAAACACATCTAGATCAGACTTTATTCACATATCATGACTCAAGTGTAATGAATAGTGATGTTTTACTTGTGCGTTCTAACTTTTTACCTTATTAATATAAGAAATGTTTCATTTATGAGTGCATTCAACCCTACCGCCTATAAATAGCTTTTTTTAAAACAGCAAATAAGTGTTGAACCAGCGTAATGAGGCAGCACAGTTTAATAACAAATATGGCAAGCTGCAAGTACATTGATATTGAATGGATCATGAAAGTGTTCAGCGCTAATGTAAATGCATATTTTACCATTAAGATATCAACATCTACTTGCAGTGACTTGTTTAGTTTAAGAATTATTGGGATCTTGCTGAAAACATGTTTATTCACATGTAAAAAAAAACAAAACAGAATCCTTCCCTCCCACCAAAGAGCTTTTGTAGCCTCAGTGCAAAAAGTTTAGTTTATTATTTGAGCGGGATTTTTAGAACCCAGTGTTGGTGTGTTTAGGGGTATCTGTGTAAAGTTCTTGCTTACCTGTGCACCTGAACTTCTTGCCTTTGACCTGGCTGATTCGTTTGTTAGCCAGCCTTCTGGGGTGGCTGCAGCGGGCCCCACTGGTCTCAATTGGGTTGTCAAACAAGTAATCTGCCAGCCACTTCAGGTGACAGTCGCACATAAATGGATTCTGGGCCAGATGACTGCAAGAGATGGAAAGCAGAGAGGATAAAGATGGAGATGAAAAAGTGAAAAGAGAAGGACTCAGTTATAATAGTTGTCTCAGTTATTCTGGTCCCACAATACTTGCAATGCAACAACTCATAAAAAAAGATATTTCTCATTTACAGGCAGAGGGTTTCCTATGTTATGTTTTAGACAGCGGAAACAGTTATTAGAATAGAGGGATTCTAAGACAATCCAGTGATAGCTTTTATTGATTAAGGTAAAAATGTTGCCATGTTGAGACAACAATGTGTAACTTCACAGGCTGAGACTTAGGCTACATTAATGTTTTCATTATATATTAGTCTGTTATGCATCATTTTGATTTTAAGACCTAGAAAAATTAAGAGTCTGCATTTGAAATTTCCCTGAGACCATTGAGATGTCTGGAATTATCTTATTTTCCTGGATAAAACCAACATAATGAATAAACAAAAAGAAATATATAATATTCTAGAGGCTGAGAGCATAAAATATTTTGCATTTTTTATGGAAAATGATTGAAATAAACAATCTATCATCAAAATGGTTGCCAATTGTAACAAATCCTTATCATTACCTCCACTAATCCATAATTGGGTTACAAAAGCAGGAGTCTAAGTAAAGAAGGCAAGGATTAAAAGTCCCTGGCCACTTTCTTTACTTTTCATTGCCAAACCCATGGCAAGATCCTCAGACACTCCCAGCATAATCCCTCTAGTGTAATCTGTGTCTGCCTCATGGTCTCCTTCCATCTGAACTTGTTTTGAAAACCTCACATGGGAGGTGTCCAGGTGCTCAGCTGCCAATTAATTAGAGTTTATGACACAATCGTGCTGTCATGCTGTACTTACAGAGTCTTGATGGAGCGCAGGGGGGCGAAGAGTCCTTTACTGATGGTTTGCAGCTTGTTGTCATATAACGACAGCAGGTTGAGGTTCTGTAGGTCTTGGAAGGTGTTGACTCTCAAACAGTTAATTTTGTTGGCATTCAGCAAACTGAAACATGAAGAATTAACACTTATTATTTATTCTAATATTTTTATTTATCTTGCTTTATCAATTCTGTGCTCAAGACAAAGTTTAAATGTACAGATTAATGAGATTTTATTTTTTTCTCAGATGGATCTCAACTGCAAACCCATTATTTTTCTCCCCTGTCCTCATCTTCACACTATTTCTTCCTCTGCAACCCCTCCCTTCCCCTCACACTCATGATTACATTTTTTTTCTGGCTGTGACACATAAATCTGAAAATTGTGGTTTTATACTTTTTCACTCTGGTCTGGAGCAGGAGTGGAATATCAACCGTTATGTGTGCGAGTTTAATATCTTGTTTTGGTGAGACAGACATAGAAAAGGGAGAAAGAAGAAGTGAAAGACAAATGAGGATGGAAAGTATAGAAATAATAAAGTGAGACAGTGAAGGGACGTGGAAATTTAATTCAGAGTGACACAGATATACATTTAAGTGAAAGAGGATGGCAGGCAAAATGGAGGTAAATGGCAACTGGAATTGAGAAATGTGATAGAGGGATTAAGTAAATGTCAGGAAAGGCTTTCACCTCTACCCTTCTCTCCTTCTGTCTGTCCTTTCTAACAGGCACCTCATTAGCTAATATGTCAGAGTTATCAGGGTTTTTCCTGCCCTCCTGCCATTCCTCTTTTTTTGTGTCTTGTCTGTCACATTGTCCCCTTTTTTGCTCTTCCCTCAAACTCGCAAGTCTCTTTTCTTGTCTTTTGAGGTATTCTTTGTATCTATGTCTGTCGCACACGCTCAACTGTCCACTCTTCTCCTCTTTTCTATGTGTGACAGGTAAGTAACTTGGTGCTTGGTAGCTCAGCTCAGCTTAATTGTCTCGAGTTGTTCTAATGAGCGCCTGCATTGGCACAACCTGCTTATACGTCCACACACACAGGTGAGACACGCACACACATGCTGCTCTGCGACATATCCACGCCTCATTAGGCAGCTCACAGGGGGAACTAATTACTTGAAACTGCACCAGTAAAACAAAGCAGCACCGGAAAACATAAACAACAGACCGGCAGCCATACCAAGCAATAAATACATCTTTGCAAAACCAAGACTAATTCATAATTATGAGATAATATTGGAGAATCTTGACATTCTTGCCAGGCTGAACAACTTTCTTGGAAACGGGAGGTTTTGTTTTGTCAGCAGTAAATTATGAAAAGATATTCCTTCCTTGCGTCTGCTGAATGGCGGTGTCTTTTTAGAATGGACCTATGATGTAGCAGGACGCAAGTAATAACTAGACATCCAGACACAAATGCACAAAAAACATTGTGAATTATCCTATTAAGTGACCACGTAAGCATGTATATACAAACATAAAGCATTCATTGGTTTAGAGTTTAACATTTTTCACCTGCTGCATCATTACATCTGGTGGTGCTAAATGTTAATGATGTCAATTCATACATACATTGACATGAACACTATTTTTTCTTGCCTTTTCTCTTTGCTCTCTTTTGTAAAAGGTTCAACATTCACGTTTATTCTTCCTTACGTCTACAATATGTTGGTTTCCATCTTTCACTCTTCATCCATCCATCCTTTAATTCATCTATCCAGCCATTCCTCCACCCCTTCCCCCTCTTTGTCTCTGAGCCTGCAGTATGCATCTAAATGATCCTTTAAGCCTGTAAAAGGTGTTTGTGAGTTAGCTCCACTCATCCTCATTCTCTTTGCTTCACCTCACTTTACGATGGAAAAGCCCAGGACATTAGCTGTTTCTGCAGTGGACTGCGGCATTTGCAAGGACCATATGCCACATACAGTAGTGATATACCTGCGTTAGAAATTTGTACCGCATGCTGAACCAGCGCTTCAAATTGAGCCTATGCCGACGAGGACTTATTCAGTATTAATAGTTTTTCTCATTGAAAACACCACAGGGTTAAGGAACTATGGGAGATTAAAGTATCTATTACTGTGCACCAGTTTGTGTCATGTTAAATATTTTAAGTATGTCTTCTCTGCAGACAAACGATAGCACAGATGGAGAGTCGATGTATGAAGAGGGGGGGTCTACGGTAGTAATGATTACGAATATTTTAGTCTCACATAGCCACACATATCTCCAAAGCGCAGTGTCAGAATGGTCTCACCGTACTTAAATAAACATCCTGGTATAGGAGGAAAATAAACGCACTGATTTGTTTGTATTTGTTTGAATCTATTACAATCATCTTGGTCTTCGATAAGCTCAGGATGTAGCACTGACAAACACAAGTATGTGAAAAGATCGCTGCCAATGATGTACACAAATCCTTTGTTGATCTTTAAAGCAAGTGAGTCAAAGGAATAAGCAGTCACGTGTCATTGCTTGCATCAAAACTTCATCAAAATGTGCCATTTTCAAGCATGTTGTTCACATCTCAGATGTAATAATTACTGGTTATGAAGGAAGATTTGAAAATTGAAACATTGGAATAGCCGACGGGGAAAAGCTTGAGTTGAGCTGCAAATCAGCAGGCATATCTTACAATTTGATATCCGGTGAGACACACTACACAGTTTAGTACCGTGATGGGGGGTGAAAATAGAAAATTACAATCATGTATTAAAACAATTAAGCCCTATTGTATTGACTATAAACTGGTTTCAGAGGGAAATGTGGTTTTCTGCTGCCAAATACCAAAATCACCATTAATTGTAAAAATTGAGAACAAAAAATAATACAAATGCAGTTTAGCCATTTCATGTTTGTAATAAAAAAACAAAAAGATTCAATATGATGCATATCCATATTGAATTTTTACTTTTTTCCCCGTTTGGTTACACATATGCATCAAAGTCACTTTTGCCTTCAGAAATAAAATACCAGGTTCATTTTTGGACATAAAATACTTTGTTAGGGTATGTGAAGTATACGACCCCTGTCACAAAGAAAGAGAGCATATACACATCAATCACCTACATTTAGGAATTAGGACCAGTGCAAATCCCTTTGTATGCACTGGTCCCAAGCAAACTGCATACATTTTGGTTTGCAGAAATGTAAAATGGCAACATTTTTTCTGGAGACTGGGCTTTTCATCGATTAAAATAGTGAACGCTATATTACTGACGAATTCATTGTAAATATGGCTAATTTTGAAATTCTACCAATTACCATAATTTACTACTATTCACCTTAACATTTGTAATTTTATAGCACTTTTACATGTATTTACGGGCAGTATTTTCAGAAATACTGAAGGATTAAGACCTATATTATACTTACAAAACCTGAAAGCCCCCAAGATGAAGCAGGAAGAAATTTGAAATGCGCTTTTGTTTTTAGACCTTTTTTTTTTGTTGTTACTTTTCCTAAATTACAGAAGCTAAACAGACTTTCAAACCCACCTTTTTTCAGTAATGTATCATATTGTCTGCTACAAGAATACACAAATACACTGAGGCACACACATACAGCTGACCAGACAGATAATACTCACAGCAGCTGCAGGGAGACCAGTCCATCAAATAATCCCTTAGGGAGCTCAGTAATCTTATTTCCGTAAAGCACGCTGCAAAGGACAGACAATATAGCACAATTTAGGTTGCACAATTCACCACGATAACATGTTAAAACAGGTGTGTTCTAAAGTTCTTTCTGGCTTAATAAAACCCTTCTATTGGTTTTCAGAACAGTATTGCTGATGCTGTGGATACTGTTATTTCTTAGAATACCCAAAGTGTATAATGTATCGTATCTTGCTTTAATATTGATATCCTACACATAGCAATCTTGAACATTTTAGTTCAAAGAGAAACTGTAGTATTGGTTTGTAAAACAGTGTATGTTTACATTTAAAGTAGATACATTACACTGATTTCCAGATCTATTTTGTTCAAGGAGTGGCTTTATAAGGGCCACAGTGCAAAAGAGTTTTAATACAATTAGATAATATTACAATACTGTTTCAATAGACTGTTTTTTACATTTACATCCATTTACCAAGAAAACCAGAGTTTCAATTCATGGGCATGCAGTGTCTTCAGCAAATAAGCATATAAAACTCAGAACAGCTCATCACAAACATTTAAAAAAAATTGGTAGCCAAGTGCCAAGCATAATCCATATCAACCTTTGAGCTGACATGGATTATTTTTACATATGAACTTAAAAGATCAAACATTATACAGAAAAAAAGGAGGAAAAGTATAACACTTGCCCTTTACATGAAATATTCTGATCAATTTAGCTGAAAACAACCTGTTTATTAGCATTAATAAAAAAATATGTTTTAGATGTGGGACATTGCATTTTTGAAATAACATACATCTTTTGATGTTATCAAAAGAGAAACTGATTTCAAGAATACATATTTAACATGACAGGTAACTTGAAAAAAACCTAAAAATCTAAATATTTATATCTAAAGATCTTATAAAGATTTCACCAACAGTTTTAATATGAAACCATTAGGAATTACAAGGTAGAAAAGATGCATTTTCTTTTCAACATTATTTATATGCCCATCTTATATTAAATATATTCTAAATATTTAGCTCTTTAAAAGGTGAGGATGGTCGTTATTATATCTGCATCTGGTAAAAAAATGATCCTGCTCATTTAGCTGGAAGCTACTAAAAGACAACCGAAAGCGTGTGCAGGGGTTTGTACAGTCACATTTTCAGCATAGTTCATCCTGTCTGCCCCTTCTTGTCTGTCTATCTTATGTTTAATGCTCCAAAATTGATTCAAATTAAACCATCCTTTGTTTTCTAACCACATTCACCGTGAGAAACACACATATGAGTGCATATATGCACACCTCTCTACATTGTGTTCCAGCTGTCAACAAGGACAACATTTTTCTGCTAAATGTCTGGAAATGCAATTACATTGGTGTCTGGATATATGTTTACATGTCTGCTTGTCTTTGCATATATGTGCATCATACTTACAGTGAGGTGAGTGAGCGAAGACCACTGAAGGCATCTGCAGCAATGTCAGAAATCTGGTTCTTACTCAGGTCACTGGGGAGAGAATGAGATTACTGTAATACACAGTAATGGGGTTCATTCTCTGTGAATGTCCTAGAACTGTCTGACAAACGATCATGCAAGAATGCATCAGCTGAGGTCAAGGCAAGGGGACAAGAATAAAAAAAAGCAGATGAGGGACAGAGTGTGTGAGCAAATGAGGGAGAGAAGAGAGAGTGACAGACAGGGGACACAAATAAAAAGACAGAGGGAACTGGAGTGTGAAAGAGGAGCTGGAAGCTGTGGCATGTTAAATGTACTTTGTGTCATTCACTTCCATTGCTCTATCTTATATTATTAAACAATGCTTTTGAAATAAAGTTAAAACTCCATCTGTGAGTGTGAAGAGAAGATGGTTTAAGAAAACCTTACAACTATGCACAAGTCAAGCATTTTGATGCATCTGTACTATATGGATATTTTTTTCAGCACTTCGTGTCTGTGGGTGTGTGATCTTGTAGTGATGAGAGATTTCAAATCCCTTTTCTTTTTTTACATCATGATGTCATTTCATGAGGTTGTTTTTTCTTTTAAGAGAAAATTTATAGTAGCTAACAGGCTGATTGTGAATTATAATATCAAACTTGTGGACATAACATTCCAGGGTCTTCTGGGTGTATTTCTTGATTTATTAACAGCCTTTAACATCTGAAACTATGCTGTGTTAACAATTAACCTTTCGACTACTTTAAACTACTACTACTACTGCTGTGTCAGACTTTAAAACAACCTCAATATGTAAAGTCTCATTTGTTATATCCTCATTTGTAAGCATTTGTAAATGCATAAACATATAAACATATAAGTCAATGGAGTCAATGCGTGAAGGTGTATAAACTCAGTTTTTGCTGGTTTACTCTCCAGGGCCCAACGCAGACTCACACCAGAATGTTAAATTGCTGTGCACAAAAGTTAGCAGTTTCACAATGTAGGCTCAAGAATTGTAAAATTACACTTTCTGCACTCCCAAAGTAGGGCTAAGTCTGTCCCTTTGAGATCACATGTCCATATTTTTTCATTATATGATACTGACACGCATGCTCAAATATTTTTGACAAAAATTTGCTGAATTTTCAACTCCAAAATTGTAACATAGCTACCTTTTCCTTATCTAATTGTAACGTACCTGTTTTGCATGAAGTGAATCTGACACAAATTTGATATTACAGAACAATAACACGTTTGATAACTCTGTTAAGGAGGTACAAGGGGGCAAAAGGTGGCATCACACCAGGTGCTGTCATGCCAGAGAATAACATTTAAACCCATCCAAGGTTCAATAAGGCTTTTTCACTTTTTTACTTTACTGGTTAGAGTCAGGCATTAGAAATTAACGGTTGAGATTGGCCATACAAAACACACTGTCAAGCTTTACTATCAATATTTACGTGGGCACAGGTTCACATCATATCCCTTCAATTCTCTCTGATGCATAAAACACAACATTTCTGCACCTTTATTGCTACACTAGTACATTTTACAAATTTTGACCAACATGCACGTTACAAGTTTTCTTGTGAGACAGGACTCTCTGACCTACCCACTCAAACTTCAGGTAAACTAAATTATTTAAATGATTGATCAAAGCATAATGTACCTATGTATATACCAGTCTGCTGATTCATATTGATTTACACCTGTTCGCATTTGTATGTATTTGTGTGTGGTATGACTCACATTCTCTTGAGCTTCTTGTAGGCAGAAAAGGCTCCTGCTGGGACACTTTTGATCAAGTTCTGCTCCAAACGACTGCAGAAAGAAAGAAAACAAAATGAGAACGGTAGAATGAACTTTAATAAAACTTTAATAAAACTTTAGCAGGTATATTGAACATCCACATTCAATGAAACATCAAATGAGAAGTTTTGAATAGACTTTCAGTCGTAGCATATCGTGCATGAAAAAAAAAAAATTCTCTGCTGTAAAGGTTACCACGAGGCTCAGTTTACTCCACAGCCTGAACAAAAAGTTCAAAAGGTGCCTGTTCCAATCAAATTCTACAAAATGTCAGGTCTGTCCGTGCTTTGTAGCAAAGTCGGGTAACTCAGTGGGCAATATTCAGCAGTTTAAGTATGAGCTTACATCAGACCAATCTGATCTGACTGTAAGCATCAAAAGATTGGTCTGGACTGTTGACAAAATGCTGTCATGTTAGTCAATATTAATGTTTTCATTATTAATTATCTATTTCGATCTTCCATGGATTCATTTGATGAACACTCTGAGCCAAACTTTTCATGAATACATTTTGGGCTTCCAAACCTTTTCAGTCTGAAGGCGTATGGAAATTTAATATGCCTCTCTTTATGGAAGACAAAAAAAACTCATTACACCAAACTGCTGGTGTTACACCATTATCATATGGAGAATCAACAGCACTGCTGTAGGCACACAAGCCCACAGGTGAATTTACTGTAGTTTAGTTTATCCCTTCCCGGGGGTCCATTATAAACATTCATATACGTAGCTCATGCATTCTTTATGTCTCCTTGGTTGTGCAATAAAAAGAGAGAAAAAAAAAAGATGATGTGCAGAGAGATGGCTGGCAGAAAAGGGATGTAAAGAGGGTAAAAGAGTGGGTGATAAAAAGTGTATGAAATGGATAAAAAGAAGAGCATGGAAAAAGTAGAGATGAGGGATCGCGGGGGGGGGGGGGGGGGGGGGCAAGGGAGAAATTAGAGTGGAAAAGTGTGAACAACAGGGGAGAAGAGAGGGAAAATCAGAGGAGAGGAGGATGTGGACAGGTCCCAAGGCCAGTCACAGGGTCAGCTGTCAGGATGATAAATGGAAACTAATCCACCCCTCTTCTTCCTCTCATCCCTCTCTTCAGCCCACGCCCAGTCCAGCCAGCTCTTTACTTCTACCCTCCATCTCTTTATTCTCTATCTATCTATCTATCTTGTTTGTATTTTATGACGTGGGCTTAAAGACAAGTTTTAACAACATTTGAAGGGATTAAATGCAATTTCATTTATTAAACTGATTTGTTATCGCTATTCAATAATTTTTCATTGTAATGAAAACACTTGTGCTGCCCTGGCTTTGAACACAGCACAGCCCTTGCACTATACTTTCTTGGCTTGCACTGGCTTCTACATTTCATCAACTACTTCAAACAAGGGGTCAAAATAAATCAAGCAGATATGAGTTCTGACCAAGACAATCTGTACACAGAATATATTACCAATTATATCAGGGAGCAGTCACAGAAGGTTGAGACAAAGACACTTAGAGGTTCAATATCAAAAGATAGATTAAAGGGGAATGTATTTCAAAAGATATTCAAAAAATCTATTATGATAAAGGGACAAGTAAATGACAACTGAGACAGGATATAGGTTTGGCAGGTGAGCATGAGCAGAAACAGCGCATACACACATACACACATACACGTTAACAGCTCCCTCATAAAAATCTAAAGATTTTTTCACGTTGAAACATTAATCATTAAAATATCAAATTGTTTTATCAGCTTCATATTCAACTTGATGAGTCATACACTTTTCTTCAAATGTACTGTTGCATATGTGCACATTCATTCATTGAATGCATTTGGAAGTGATCCTTGCCAACAACATTCAGAGAGATGACTTTGTCTCCATTAAAGCTCTGACAATACATCATCCTATTATACTCTATTGTTTCTGGCTGCTGCAGCAACATTTATCATAATTGATCCAATGCTAATTCTTTGAGCGTGCGTCTGTGTCCTTGTGATCTCATACGATATGCTGTTTGTCGTGTCTGTCGTGTTTTTGATCCTCCAAGAATGCGCATTTTGTAGCTCTGTGAAGACTTCCTTTGTGCAAACAAAACTTTATATTCTTGTGTGTTTGTGAGTCAGAATCTTTACTTATGCTGGGGAGGTACAAGTGTTGGTGTATGGTGGAGAATTGCACCTTTAGTCACAGAGCAATCAACCAGCTGTCCTCTGTACAAACAAGCAGGAGACAGCGATCAATACGTATATCAAACACGTCCCCCAGTGGTGTGTGCGTATGCTTGAATTTGTGTCAAGAAAGCAAGAGAACTGGCAAAGGGGTGGAAAAGTGTAGGGTTTGGCTGTAATATATAACAAATTACAGCTAGGAGACTTACAATGTTCCATAGTTTGGGTTAGACATGGGATCTAATTCATCATAGTATATCCCAGTTTCCAAAGATTACAATGGATGTTTAAGTTTCTATGAGGTGAGCTTCCTTTTCATTTAACAACTGGATCAGAAAATATTTTCCAGTGAATAATGCTTTTTTTGTCCATCGTGAAAATTTTCAGTAGTAATTCAGTCGCCATTGCATCCTACACACAAATATTTGCGTGTTAGTAGAAGGAAAGTAAAAATAAGCAAGCACAAATGTGCTTGTCTGACCGTGCAAGACACATTTACATGATAAGTAGCAGCATTTAAGTAAGATGAAGCCCTCTTACATCTCCACGATGCCCTCTGGGAGGTTGGCTGGTATTTCAGCGAGGCCTTTACGACGACAGTCCACTATGTTGTTGTTACAGCTGCAGCTGGGTGGACACACTGCCACCTGAGGAGCACAAGTCCTCGGTTCTGTCTGTGCTGGACCTGTCGACAGCCAAAGACAAATACGAGATTACAGATACTTAAAAAACATTCGACAAAGATTAGCTTCTATTTCATTGAATATGTGATTGCTTTCACTAAATTCGGTGATCACGGTTTGGCTAATTTTTTTATTTCAAGATTCTTTATGATGTTTTTGTATATCTCATTAGACTTTCTCCCTGTGTGATGGCTGTTGTGTTGATTTTTATGCATGATCTTTTTGAAAACATACAATCTTTAGATATGAAACAAGAAGAAACTGATCAACTGGCCAAAACCAGCTCATAAAATATCACTAGATATGAGCAAGATGAGAAAAGATAAAACAAAAGAGGTTGAAACTGTAGGAATGGAGGCAAGAAAGAAAGAGGAAAGTGGAAAAGACGGGGAGGAAAAGTAACAGAACTAAAGGAAAATATGATAAATGGTCAAAATCCGAACGAAAGGACAATAAGAGCAAAGGACGTACTGAGAGACATATCCTTTGTTGACATTTTAAGTTAGAGGGGAATTAGGAGAGGTGGCCTGCTGTGAAACAAATGAACAAAAAAGACCCAAGGCTAACATAGAGGGATCTGCCTGACAGTCTATTAGCACAAAGGGCTGAATCAGAGCCCTATAAACATTGCCTGGACTGTCTGCAGCTGATAACACAACTGCTCTTATACTGGGATTTTAGCTGATTACAAGCTGTACGCGATGTAATTCTTTCAGAATTATCAATTTGGCACTAAGGTGTCTGGGGACTAAAACAATACAGCTTTGGTCTTGAGATGTATGACATTCTCTACGCTGTATGCCTCCCAATCAAAAAGTCAACTGACATAAGCACTACACTACACAATGCACCTAACTCAAATCTAATCTTTAAATTTCATCATTGACTGTTGTTGAAAAGTCAGTTTTGGGAAGGGAAAAAATATATATTTTACAGATCAACTTCTCTCTTAAAGTTCATGAATCATTGTGGTGTAGTTGTAATTGAGTAGTATAGTTGGTATTAATCTCCCACTCAAAACATTTAGCTTTAAGGAGCTCTATGTAAATACTATAATGTAATAGTTCAGTCACTGATCACCAGCTTGTCCTTGTAGGTTTCAACTTGTGTTTCTCTGTCTGCTGGCTGGCCAGGTCCTGCATAGTCTCATGTAAAAAAAAACATGTAAGCAGGCTTGGTGCATTTTTCACACTGATTAAGTATCCACTGCAGGTTCTAGTTGGAGTGACTTGCAGATTGTAGGGCTGTTCCAGAGAGCAGAACAAGGACTACTGTTGCACAGTTCAGTTCAAGATGTAAGAAGTAGAGTGCATTTATCGGATGTAAGACTTGCTTAAGAGGTAGATGAGTGACATTAAGGGACAGCTTAAACAGTGAACTGGACAGCTGAAACTGAATTCTCAAAATAAAATACTTACACCTGGCACCTTTAAACAGATATAATATGTGACACTAACAGCCTGCTAAGCAGACTTTTATAAAAGAATACCATCCTGAATGTAGAGATTTATCATCTGAGGTGATATTTGAGACAAATCTAATGTATGTGGGTTACTGTCAACTCACCATTGCAGACAAAATCCTTCTTCTGCACATCTGGGACATTGAGGCCCCTCATGTGGGCAGGGGCCATGCACTGGGTGAAGGGAGCCAAGCCCCGCCTGGCTCTGAGCCAATCAGAGAGCCAGGAAAGGTGACAGTCACAGTGGAGGTTGTTGGAGTGCAAACGCCTGAGGGGAGATGGAGAAAAAGATAAATATTGCTGAGACTTCACATTACGTTATCCACCTTAAATTCTAATTTGATTATTTCACATCAAATGTTTGACTTCTGAGAAAATTTCAAAGAAACCTTCTCAATAAAAGCACATCAAGTGCAAAGACATCAAATATGGTTAAGTTAATTTTTTCACACAGCTTACATGCTGGGGCATAATCATGAAGCTGATACTTGGGTGAAACAGACACACAAACAAAAACTATTATGTTTGAAGCGCTTATTTCCCAAAGGTCTATGATCCTATGACTCCCTTGACAGACAGAACAGCTAAACACAGCTTATTCAAGGGTTTGACTCTTCTCTGAAACTATTACTTTTTGGTTTAGTTTCAGCTTGGCCCCTCTAAATCACAAGGTTCTGAGTGTTGTATCAAAACATTGATTTTTTTTTTTTGCCTTTCAGTCAATGCTTGGATATGTTTAAGCGGAGAAAAGTATTTGGCTGGCCTCTGGAAACATCACGGTTGGATTTTAAGGACACTTTTTCATAACCCTGGACATTTTGGGACATTGCAATGCCAATGGGCCCTGAAAAAGCTACCTGTAATGAAGCGGGAGTGAAACAGAGTTCAATAAAGACAGTTTAAGGGTCAGTTCAAGGTTTTTAAGAAAGCACATTTTTTCAGCTAGCTTATACACACCATTTATGCAGCCATTTCACTTCACTCTGATACAGTAGAGATGATCAAAATGTCAACACAGAATTGAAATTGGACACTTTGAGTCTTATCTACTTATCTTTTCCGCTTTCCTTGTTGGTGGATGTAGTTCACAAAATGCACAACTTTCATGAGGACTATACAAACCAGTCTGAACAGATCTGAAGAATGATGACATTTCTGTCCAACAAACCCTTTACAGCTACAGTGAATTAAATAAATCATGAATTGGCAATGGTAAATCATCGAGTGAGACGTACAACTGTGAATTTTATATTATTGTGCCATTTCACGCTAATAGACTGTTTAATTTGAACTTGTAGCATTGGTTAAAGAGAATTGATCAGGATGAAATGCATCAGGTGCCGTTTCACAGAACTTAGACTCTACAGGCTGCACTGTATGCGAAGAGATGAGGAGGAGGAGGAGGAGGAGGTGGAGGAGGAGGAGGAAAAGGAGGAGAAGGGCAGTTGAACAGCAGAATGTCTTGTCAGCTTATTATATGCCAGCCGGGATATCTAGCCTTTCAGAGGACAGGCCTCCTTTTGTAATAAAGCAGAGGACAAATCCTGTTATGGAACAGAGATGGTCTCATTGATGCTAGCAGCGGGGGCAGTAGGATTTAATACCGCTCTCCCATTATAAATCCAGTTTATAGTCAAACCCCTGCCTGGAGATAGCCACGTCTTGGCCCACCCCCCTGCTTAGTCTTAATTACTGACAAGTAGGATTAAAACACAAGGGAGAATGGGAACAAGCAGGGGGTATAGAGAAAGTGCTGTGTTTGTGTGTGTAGACTGTATTTGTAAGTAAGCTTGATTGTGTCTGCTGCACTTATTGCTTGCGGGTGACTACAAGCATTGTGCATGGTGGTTCATTGAACGTCTGTGTGTGTCTGTCTTTGTGTGTCTTTATTATTAGTAGCTTCCCCAGAGAGTTACTGGGCACATCTTTAGTACAGTGAATTACACATACGCTGATATACAGACACAGTCAAGCAGCGAGAGCTCTAATCTTTTCATTGGTTCAAATTTCTGTGTGAAAGACACTGAGGTGATATCATTACTGCTAATAGAATACGTGGAAACGACAGGAAAAAAAGGAAAGAAAAGTGGGAGAACAGAAAAGAGGGAGATGCGTCAATAGAGACCAACTGTTAATCATATCAGAGACATCACCTAACATTTTATTGAATGAGTCATTTTATTAGAGCAGCAATTTTAGTTGTGATAGCTGAGAGCAGCAAGTAGGAAGAGACACAAAATGTAATGGCAAGAGGGAGGCAAGAAGGGTGAGGATGAAGATGGACAATGTCAGAGAGGAAGATTGACTAAGATCTGGACACTGGAAATAAAGGAAGTGGGAGAGAGGAGAAGAAGATAAATATAAAGGGTGGAAAGAAAAGGATGAAGGGAGGAGGACAAAGAAAGAAAAGGTAGGTAGGAAGGAGGAAGGAACTAAAAGAGCTGAATTGAAGCAGAAAAGCGAACACAATTGGAGAAATAGAGTAAGCCTAGACATTTTGAAGAACAATTAAAGGGGAGCACGTAATGAGGGACAGCAAAAAATAAAAAAAATAGACTTTATGGGAGATAATAGGAGACATTCTGTAGTAAAAGAGGGATGGGCAAAATATGAAATGTGATGCATAAACAGTGAGGAGGAGGATATGGGAGGAAGAAGAAAGGAGGAAATCAGAGGAGACAGTCACTCAGTGTTGACAGAAAACAATAGCAGACAAGGGTGTCTGATTAAAAGATATTGGATATTGGTAACTCTGCGCTCAATCTGCTAGCAACTGTGTAGCGATGCTGCGGTCTGAAATCCAATTTCAAAGAGCTGATTTCAAGCTGTATTGCCACTACAACTGCAGGAGTGTGGAGAAAAAATGGAAAGCCAGCTACTTGTGATTAAGTGTTGATGAACGTTGCTGGTCAAAAGTCAAACGACATAAATGGTTGTAAAAGATTAGTGGAATTCTGCAAAAGTTGCTTTTTTTCCCTTTAGTTGTGTTGTGTTCTTAATCCCTATTTCTGAACGTTAAGTAGAGCTATGTGACCACACAAGAGCCTCTTAAAAACAAAGATTTGGGGAGGAAATCCCATTCTATGGATGCTGGTTTGATGGAATTCAACCCTAGAGTGGCTAGGAGGAATGCAACCCATAGTCTTGCCTCTCAGATAGTCCCACGAGATTATGGGCTGAGACTCCCTTTAAATGTTGTGCCATCACCTTGGCAACTGTAAGATCTCTTTTATACAACTGAATAAAGAAAAAAAAACCACAAAAAGACATAAATCAAAGCTCTCTTCAAATCTATCTGAAGGGGTGATTTGGTTTGAGGTTCACGTTGTAGCACATGTGTGTGTGCTCACATCAGTAACATCAGTAGAGGGGGTTTCTTCTAATGAATCAAAGCAGATTGAACTAGAGAGCCTACACAGGCCTTTGTTGTGGCATGAATGAGGTTACCATTACTCAAGTGTGGATGCGTGCGTATGTGTGTGTGTGTGTTTGAAGGGGGTGTGAGTCTTTTAGTGTGTAATGGCCACATGATTATTCACAGTCATGAAACAATGGAAGAATTGGTCTCTTATTATGGCACGATTAGATGATGACATGCAGACCCTGCTGCTATGCGATGTGTGTGTTTATTTGTGTTTATGGTGCGTGTGTGTGGATGAATGAACATTGGTTCATTAGCTCTCTGTGCATACATGTTCATGTGCAACTGCAGACTCCATGTTTGTCTGCATCTACAGCATATGCTAATAGTTCTCAGTGTGTGTGTGTTATACTCACAGTGTCCGAAGCTTGGGCATGTGGTTGAAGCTGGACAACGGGATGAGGGTGATGTTGTTGTTGTTAAGGGTGCTGGATGGAGAGACAAAGAGAGGGGAAAAGAGATCAGAAAAACGGATAAAATAATACTTTGGAGCCATTTGTTAGTCTGATGATAAAAGTCTCACATTAATTTCTATACAAAAGCAGGTTCAAGGCCTTATCAATTTTATCTTTAGAAAGACGCAGCTGCTTGTCAAAGTCAAGAGTGGGAAGTAGTGGTCACAAAACATTTCAAAATTAAATAAAGCAACAAAAAAACAGCATTTTCAACTGAAGTTAATGTTCGGTATGAACACTACTAAGGAGTTTATTGAGGAGTCTATATCATTCTTTATGCTTATGTGGTGTTTCCTTGTCCATCAGTGAGTTGTACAGTGTAGGTTTAACATGCATGTACGGTAAAATGTCTATAAAGTCACAAAGCCAAAAGGAAACCAGACGCGTTTCTCTCCCACATAAGACGCTGCACCTGAACTGCATCAAATGCATCATTTGTGGTCGAGCACGTTCTTTCTAAACTTAATTACATCACCTTAAAGTGAACTGTGTACCATGTCAATCACCATATTAGTTTGGTGAAAAAGAATGAATCGTTGTCTGTACGCTCCCAGCTTAGATCAATAAGCTGATCAGCACACACAATCAGAGCACCAAAGGCTATTTGGGAGGTGGACCTTAAAGAGTCTGAAGCTATAACAGCTTTTCAGACAGAAGATGGTGAGAGGTGCTGCAGCAATGTCCGGAACACTGTGAGGAAAAACTACATTTTTAAAGCAAATTCTACCAGATTAAATACAAACATAATATGAGCTCTTATTCTCATTCTCTGTACATCTGTTTTGGATGAGACTTTAATTATAAAAAAAAATTTAGCTGAGTAATTGATTTCAAGAGCTTTTAGAATTGATCTAATCTGATAAATGATTTAATGACTTTTACACTGATAACACATTTTGTCCACCCCCAAAATATCATCTTTATGAATACATATTCAATTATTCTAGCAGAAATAATCAGGTGTTATTGTTGGTTTCTCTTTTCTACTGTTAAACCACAATTTGTACAGTTGCTTTTTACAAAAACAAAACTTATTATGGCAAAAGGACTAAACAAACATCTCAAGTTATATTTCAAATCAGACCAAAGGGGGACTGCATTTGTCACTCTATCCAGGTTACTGTTGTTATGCAGCCATCAGGTGGACTTTTGACCCATTATTCATTAATACACATACAAAAACATGAAGATACACTCCTTTGATCTGCACCTGCTCTTCAAAGTTAAGCCTTTTTCTGCTGTCTCTAACTATTAGCTTTCTCATAAACTACACTGTATCAGCAGGATTGACCTAAAGAAAAGGTTGACTTTCATCACTGTGCAACCACTAAGGAATACATACACATGCAATCCCAGTGAGTATGTAGAAGAAACACAATGCTTATTGATTCTCTGTTGTTTTCATGTGTAGACATGACGACAGAAATGAGAGCCGGGGAATAAAAATGCTGGAAAAACACCAAAGCCACTAACGTGGGGATATCATTGATGGACTCATACAAGCTGGTAACACTGCATACATTAAACATTCATGGGGCAGTGAGAATATAAGAACACATACAGTTTCCTCATTACCAAAACATGAAAAAAAACAAAGACTTACAATTCCCTTCATGTGTACATTAAATATGTGAAAATGTATTGTATCCTTTAAATGCATCGTATTCTGTCAGAAATTGCTGATATCCACCTAAAACAGAACAAAATAAATTGTTCCCGATGCAAGGAGAAACTGACCAATATGTTTAACAGTAGGAAAGTTCTTCTGGTAACATCTACAAACCAAAAACAAAAAAATAAAAGTTATAAATCTGTAAACTTTGGAGTGGAAAGGAAATGTTCCTTTTTTAAAATAGATCTTTGTATTACTTATTTTTTTATAATGCATATAAACAGAACAGAAAGTTCGAGATTTATCTGAGTAGAAAAACCACCTAATATATAAAAAATAATGACCTATCATTACAACTTGTGAGACTGTTCAAATGGCTTAAACTCAAATCTTCAGAGGGAAAAGGAAATACTGATAACATGAAACTAAAAGAGAGATCAATGTTACTTTGGAAATCCAAGGATTTCTGAAATGTATACAGCAATCTTAATTTCTTTGGTGACTTGATGAATCCAACATCCACACATGCCAGCATAGCCCTTTTTCTTCTTCATTTTTTCTCTTTGCAGATCATTAATTTTACTGGATAGAAAATAGGGCTAGTTTACTTTATATATTACCCGAAACCTTGTGTATTCAAAGAGTTATTGTTTCAGAAAGAATGAAGACTGAGCGGTTGTTTTTTTTTAAATGTAAAACCAGTTCATTTTTCATATTTGACAGTGTGTTTTTAATGCTTTCAGACAAGGACAAAGCCAGATTTCTCCTTGAGAAATGGACCTATTTCAAGATGAAAGGATTTTTCACAGCATCTGCAATATGTTTGTGCCTAAACATACAGTGTAACCGCAGAATGATTTCACCCACAAAAATCAAGGATGGTTTATTTTACAAACAGTATTGTCGTCACAACTTAAAATAGGTTCATTACTGGGGGTTTGCTGTGTTTTCACTAACACCCACTCAGCCCTTAAATAGACTGTTTTTGCTCACTCTGTTGATGTTACCGTTCTTTCTCTTTAATTTTGTCTCCTTCCGATTCTCTTTCTACATTCTCTTGCCTGCCAGTATAGCCTCAGTGGCCTTGGTAGAAGGATAAAGTTTCACACTCACTCTCTCAAACACACGCTCACATCAGCAGCGCTGCTATGGTCAGCCCTGTCAGGGGTGATTCCACCCAGTATATATAATTTAATTGTGGAATAACAATAATTTCCCTCTGCAATTTCCCTGTCAGTTATTCTCCCACTCATTCTGTTCAGACCCCCTCCACATTGCTCTGCCTTAATAAAGTAGTGACTGGACTGATTTTAGCCAAGGTAAACATTAAAAACACAATTTAGAGGTCCAGAACTATGTTTTATATTGTGGTTATTTTCTCCAGCTTATTTTACACGCCTCTGGCCATGTGTGCACTCTTTCAAATTGTGGATATTTGTCAAGTTAGTGAGACTCTAAAACTGCATTTTAGTAAAGAGAAGATTCTTTGTAGGAAGTTTGCTGTTTATTGCTAACAACATAGCAAGGACCCAGCAGGCCATTATGGAATCAGAGTTGAATAAACTGTTTATTTAACAACATTAAAATCTATTAGCTTCAAGGACAACCCCACAGTGCTGCACACCTGTGAGCATTTCATTTAGGGCTTTGGTTTTATGGTAAAAAGTATTTGATTGGTCAAGACGGAAAATCCCCACTGAGTTTGCACTGGCTTGCGACCATTGCAGATACGAACAAATCACACCACAAAAACACACAGTGCAAAGTGGAACATTAGCTGTGCAATCAAAGATTCATTTAAAAATGTTTTACAACTTACAGCATGTTACCTAGTAAGGAGAATGTTTTATAGTATTAGCTTTCGTGGTTGCAGCTGCTTCCAAAGTGATGTTATGATTGTAAAAGGAGAACTTTGGATTTTCACTGTTTCACTGTATTTATAGCTTTTTATGAAAAGCGATTGTAGTTGATGTTCTTTGCATAATAAAGCTGTGAAAGATAATCATTCATAGGTTAATTAACTTACAAAACGTAAAATGTGTGTGTAGCCTTTCAAGATGGGGTGTGATGTTTACACAACTTCCTCTAAAATGATAAATGTTGTTAATCTATTGTAATTGGTTTTAAGGCATGTGACTACAGACTCTTCGTTATTAATAAAGTGCCCCATGATCTACTGAAATAAATCTGAGGGTGGCGAAACGTATTTTGGATGATTAAATTTCTATCTTTTTCTCTTTTCCAGGACAAGAAAAAAAATTCAGAAGTTGGGATTTAGATAATTAGTGAGGAGAAGGAGTAACACTGGAGTAAAGTACAGCAGTAATTTTATCAAAAACAAAAAAGTTAGACCCAGACATGAGCTGATAGCCAAAGCTGAGTAAGCAAACGACAAGTTAGCGGAGGATGAGTGCTCATGTAGCATCCTGCCTTAATATACAAGTGCAATATGAATGGAATATAAGTGCTTAAAGTTAAACTAGTTAACTCAAAAAAACACTAAAAACACATTAGTGGATGCTAATCACGCTATTGCTACCTCTTAATTCTCATTACAGTATTTTTAAGCGAATAGTACACTGCAAAAAAACTGCATTCTCATAGATTCTCTAATTTATTTGACAGATTCTTCCTGAATTTTTTAAATGCACAAAATATCAATAAATCTATCAATATAGACTGTCATACGATATTTAATGTAATGTTAATCAGCATGAAAACCCTGCAACTATGAATATTTCATCAAATTTCTTTCTTTTATTTCTCTTTTCTTAGAGAATTGAGTTTTATCTCACATATAAAGCTTAAAATATGTTGGTAGGGGCAGGGACTTTAACTAAGGCCAGTTTCATGCTGGTTAGTACAAATACTGCTGGGCTTTGGTTTTGTTGAATGGGAACTTTGTTGTGGTTTAAGAGGTTTAAATGGCTGAAAACAGTGTTAAATTTAATTAACAATTGGCAACCATGACTGAGGCTTATGTGAGAAACAACGACACTCGGTCAGAGTGTGTGGGTAAGTGTTTGGCTAGTTCAGTGATTCACTGCATACCATGAGGACTGGAATTGAAGCAGCAACAGTGTTGATGTAAAAAGTGACTGAGAGCTGCTGTCAGTTTCTATTAAGTCTTTCTCTGTCAAAGTAGTGGTATGAGGAAATAAAGTGAGATGCAATAATATCATGATTTATAGTTAGAGTCCCCTTTTACAACAAGCTACTGGGGTTTTATATATTTAAAGTAATAACATTTTTTAGACTGGATATGAATATTTGATCATTTTTTTTAAACATATCTCAAAGTCATTTATCTATACCGATTAGGTCATTTAAATGTTCTGAATCAAAGTTAAAAACTAGACACTTTGTGGGTAATTTTTCATTATTTTCTGTTAGTTTTCTGGTGTTTCAGAAGCTGGAATCTTCTACTTTTTCTTTTACATAATTTCTTTTTAAGTTGATTTGAGTTGTTTGTTTCTTTTGCTGAACATAAGTTGATTGACAGTAGAAAGATATCAATATTCAACAATAAAGTGCCGATTGATTCAAATTAATAGGAGCTGCATCTATTGTGCAAAGTTATTACATTTTTAAAGGAACATTTTCCTACTTCCCTTTTTAAATGGGGCATATTGTGCTTAAAGCATAGCTTCACTATTAGTCTGTTTTCATTCCTGCATCTTAGTAATAAAGTAAACTAATAAAATCAGATTTAGTTTTTAGCAGCTGCCCTTGTAGACTAATTATTGTAGAAAATGCTATTAGAAAGAAACAGCTTTGTTTTGGCAGTCAAGGTGAAAGAGAGTTCAAGGACTGTTCTTATGCTGGTTTTTGCCACACACTATGCTTCCATTACAGAATGCCTATTCAGCTTTCTTTTTTTCATTTTAATTTAAGACAGGCTGCAGTGACCTCTGCAGTGGTATTACAAGATAGATCCAGGATTCCTGAATGAGAGTGCATGTGCGTGTGTCTGATTGCAAACGTACACATGTTTGTATTTGCTCCTTTTACGTGTATATTCTTGAGTCAGCAGGTACATGCCTGTGTATGTGTGTGCTTTAGATGCAGTGAACACAGTTGCGATAAAAATGCCTCTGGAGTCAGTGATGGAGGAGACTCTTTAGAGGCAGCCCACCACCGAGGCGCTATCAGTACTGTTTAGGCTTGTGTGTAGGTGGGGGGCAGAGAAAGAGGCTGATGTTATCACATGTGTCTTTGCCGCAGCCAACACCCAGAGGTCAAAGCCTTACTCGTCCATCTTTCCTCCATCATGCACACATGCTCTAACACACAACATGTCAACACAGAACATAACTTACATGGTAAACCAAAATTCCAAACTAGTCAAAGACTACAAGGTTGTATTTTTATTATACTGCATTATATCAAACTATGACACATAACACATTCCTCTGATCATTCAGTTGTTGTGAAAGATTGAGGTAACACTTTTTCAACAAAAGATATTCTCCTTTGTGTATTACTTGTTGTAGTACTTATAAATATGACTCTATAAGACAGTTCTTATTTGGAAAGCAGATATTGAATTCTCACAAAACCCCTGTGACCATCATGTTCAAAGGCATAGCCTCATTTCTGTGTCTCTGAGTGTTCTGTAATGTCTGTCCTACATTAGAACGGTTTGACATGCTGACCATAAGATCAGAGTTCTGACTAACATGTTAATAACATCTGTATTAACATCTGGTTTGAGCATTTCGGACAACACCAAATGTGAAAAAAACTTGGGAATTTAAGATATGAATCTATGAAATCACTAGCAAACCTGAACAGGTTTGAATATTTGTTTTGTAGTTTCTTCACTGTCATATTGATGAGTCTGCACTGCAAGTGTGAGAATCTTTATATGTATTAAAGTCAATTAGTCTCAATTATGCTCTATCAGCCTTAAAAGGACACAGATCGATACACTGGCAGACTGTCTGAATTACTACACCCACTAAAATACAACACAACATTACAACTTTATGACTGTGACTACAACCAATATTGACTTTATGCTCAGTACGATTAGTCTCTCTTGTAATAACTAACATTAGTTTTAGTCTGTGAAAAGGAGTAGAGTGAAAGGAGAGGAGGGATGACTGAATTACCAAACATGATCTGAAACTTATCATGAAAGTGTTTTCCACCAGTGTATTAGGCATCTGAATTTACTGCTCTTCCCTTTAACATCCAAATATCTGAAGATAATGCCTCAGCATTTCTCCTGCACGAGGAGTCACAAGGCAGAAGCAGAATCATTTTGACAACTGGAGGATAAACTCACAGCAAGTGCAAAAACACCATCATTTACATTTTCTGGAATGACCCTGGAATATTAGGCTTGACTTTTTCATTCATTGATGTTTCATTTTTGATGAAAGTCTTTGGCAAACACCTGCTGGTGCACTTGAGCTTACATTGCTTCAAAAGCTGAAATCAATACTCAATTGTAAGAAAGTGGAAGCACAAAAGTGATTTTGTTACCTTTCTTATGGCCCTGTCACACTGTTGCGTATGAGTTGCGTATGAAAATTAATAATATAATTTTCATACGCATGAAAAGTCCTTGAAAATAAAGAATGACTAGCGTATGAGTAGCATATGAACTGCGCATGCCCAGCGTACATTTCAACGCGCCTATATCAGCAGCCTTTCCACATTGCTCCATTATTGCAGTAGACGACGCGCTATCAACATCTCTCGAGACATTCATCTCGATCATGCCTCCCAAGAAGCAATCGTAGTTTGCCCGGGCCCTGGGCCGAGGAAAAGGCAAAAAAACACAAGAATCATTCTCACCCAAACCTGCTGAAATGCCTGATGCACCTGCGGCTGATGAGTTACATGCTTCTGAGCGATCAAGATCCCCAACTCCTCCTCCTGACCGCTCCCGTGAATCGTCAGATGCCGGAGATGGAGGCGGCAGACGGGCGGAGGCTATAAATACGCTAGCTGTACGGTACACCTTCATGCCAACATATGGCAATTTATGTCCAGCGTTCTCGACCTATCAGTAACGTACCTATATCATACCTCTAGCGTATTCAGCGTATGCCTAGCGTATGCTTAGCGTATTAACCATACGCACAAAAGTTTTGAGCATGTTCAAAAATTTATTTCTGCCTCACCGTATGCCAACGTATGCCAACGTATGCCAGCGTGCTTGAAACGTATACAACCTATGCCTAACGTTCCCCTGGCGTATGTCAGCGTATACCAGCGTATGAGTGATAATTTTCATACGCAACTCATATGCTTCTCTCATACGCAACAGTGTGACAGGGCCTTTACAAGTGCATTGTTGATACTCCTGATCAAAATGCTCTAATAACTGTATCATCTTCCAGCAGTCGTTGATGTGATAAAATCAAGATTTCAGAGGCATTTTTTTTATTTGGGTTTCATGAAATTTGGGCTATTCGTCCTCAAGTCACAATCCATCTTAATGAAGGAGCTGCAATGATCCTCTTACATCCATGTCTCGGACAGATTGTCAGATGTCTTTATCGTTTTCAATTGATCTAAATTATCTGAAATCCTTACATTTAATGATCAATCTAATTATTCTGGTTCAAGTTCTGGTCCCTCGAGCAGTTAAAGTGGCCAATTTCAGCTTTCTGGAACATCAGGGTGAATCGATGTAAGATTTAGCATTATATATAACTTTAAAAAGCTTTAACATGGTAATTTGTAATACCTTTATTCAACTCTACTTTATAAAAGTATTTGCTGAAGCAGCATTGTCTGTTATCAATGACCAGGCAGCCCAAGTGAAATCGAAGTGCTGATGCTGAGAATTTAAAGATTGTGGATCAGGAGGACACACAAAACAATAATTACTCATTCTGCTACATAGGGGACAGTGAGTGAAAGTACACAAAATCCCTAAATAACTGTGAATGACTAAATGGAGCACCGCGTTAGTTCTGGCAGACCACGTAGTCAACGCGCCCTTTGCCTATTGGCTGACGCCGACCCAACCCTTACGGCTCCGCAACCAGCTGCGCTCAATGGGTAATCAGCTGCTGCTCGCAATTGGATGCTGGCATTTGGGGCACTTCATTTAAACTTGGTTGCTGTCACTGCTTTTTTTTTGCTCTCTGCTTGCACCCACCACCTCCCCTGCTCCACCGACTTCTCATTGCCAAACAATGTCATACTGTTGTTCATTGTTGCTTGCTCTGTTCCAGGGGGTTTGTTGCCTTTACAGCAAATGGAAGGCACTCCACCTGAGGATGCTGCTGTTCCCTGTCTTGGCTTCCATGGAGCTCATGGAAAAGTCGGGAACTTCCTCCGAACAGAGCCATACCGCCAAACATAAATTGTATGCATTCAGAATAAGCTTCTGAAATTCATCTCTGTTTCTCGTCTCGTTTTGACGAGAGTGGTTCTGACAGAACTATGAATGGTGCTTCTACAGACCAAGTGACTTTACACGACTAACTAAGCAAAGTATCTGAGAGTTGCTGCCAGAGACTTCAAAAAGCAACCGGAAAGCAACATGATGATGCTTAATGATGGTGCTTTTAAAGTTTCTTATGACTATGTTACATGTCCTGTGAGTGTCAGTCGTGCAAATGCACTGAAATTAACCGCACATTTATACAACATATAATGTGGATATGACCTGAGTAAGAGCAAATAAAACCTGATATTTAATGTTATTCATTTGATGCCAATATCAACTAAATACAAAAAAATATTGTTTCCTTATTAATAGATTATATGTTGTAAATCTTAATGGTCTGTACAGTCTGAGTTTGTTTCATTGTTCGCTCTAAATGAATCACTCGTGGAATATCAGATGCCATATACATCAGCAAGTATGAGAGCAATAGACAATGAAGCCAGGTGTCTACATCCACACAAAGATGAAAAGCAAGTATATTCTCAGCCTTACATATACACTGTAATAGGAACGATTTTTAACAAGTTGATGTGGGAAATAGAAACTTTTTGTAGTATTACAAACACTGAAGAAAGCGAAAAATAAGACTAAAAAATTAAATCTAAAATTTGGTTGTACTTTATATTAGTTGCATAAACCATTATGAGTAATGATCAATACTCACAAAGAAAATTTAAGGCTGCTAGCAAATCTCCTCCATTCAACACATTATGTGTAAAATTTTATTTGACATCAATATATACTGCAAAATAAAATGCAAAAGAAAGATTGTGATTTTTCTAACATTATCAAGATCAATCAACCTGTGTATCTTGTAAATTGAATCTTTTCAGGATCCAAAGTGGAATTCCAGTTTTTGACTGAAATATTGATTGGTCAGATTAAATGCAAAATGTTATTTGTCAGAAAATAAAATGGGGTGAACATCAAACTGTTTGGAAAGGTTAAAGCTGGGATAAATTGTATCAGAGGAAAATGTTGATTCTCATTCAAGACATGTACAGGAACAACTCCATAAGATCTCTTCTCTTTGGTATCAGTTGTTTGAGAATTGCTTACATAAAAAGTCTGAAATATCAGCTTTTTGGTTCATTTAAAATTCAGTAATGTGCTAAATGAAGATGCCAAATTAATGTAATTTATTAATTAGCAACACAAGAAATACAAATCCAGTTACCGAGATGCTCATATCAACATATTTATGTAATGTGCAGTGTGTTCTGCTGTAGTTGGTTTTATCAAGACTTGAGGTCTGAGTGCAATTTTTTCAAGGAAAGCTTTCCCACACGGACACTGAAAAAGGGGCAACTAACTTCAGGCCTAAAAGGCTCATTGAGTTGTGTGAAGAGCCCTCAGCATCTTGACCAAGACCTCATTACAGCTTCGGGAGAGAAGGCAAAAGGAAGCGCATGGACACTTCACTCCTTCAATCACACTTTGGCTTAGCTCCTTCATAGCTCACTTTGTGACTGAGGTGAGAGCCACGGCAACAAGGAGAGCCCCTGAATTGTGTGCAACTCAAACAGAACACATTATCATTTAACCTCTACCACTCTTTCTTTTCACTCCTTCATCACAAGAGAGTATGTCCAATCGGTACATATACAGATAAATGTGTGTGGGAACATGTGTGTCTTACTCGTTGGGGGTGGACAGCTGTTTCCTGTCTCGCTGAGTCAGACAACGAGGCTCACCGACCCTTGAGGTAATCAGTCACACAGAGTCACACAATGTTGCAGTCCTATGCAATGCTTCTTCACACGTGAGTGAATGCGTGTGCGTGTGTGTGTGTGTGTGTGTGTGTGTGTGTGTGTGTGTGTGTGTGTGTACTGCTTGGATGAGTGCGAGTGCATGCAACGTTGCCTTTTGCATTTTCTTAAGGGATCTCAATGATGCTTTAGTGAAAAATTGGTGGTGAGGGCCAGAGCCAAAGAGGAAGAGTGGGACATTGGAATGAATGCTTCTGGCCTTGAGTGTGTCTCTTTTGACCAGGAGATTTCAGCTTTCGGAGATGAAGTGATTTTTGACCCTGAAGATTTTAACACTCAGCTCTAAAAGCACTTTGACGTCTGCAAACAGGCTTTAAGGGTCTTTAGGGGTATAGTTAAGAGCTTTTAGCAGTTGAATTGTCTCATATTTGAACTTTCCCACGGGTTTTAGAGCCCTCTTTACTGGTCTTCACTGGCTGCCTGGTGTGAAATTGTGCATGTGTATTTCCTTTGTGTGTCTGTCATGTATGTTAATGCAGCTGTGAAAAAGTACCTTTGTTTGCATGTGTTATTGCATGGATATCTATTTGAGTGTGAGTATGTGTGCAAAAAGGATCTTGTTTAATAAACTCCCAAGTGTTTGAACAGCCAAAGTAGAGCAATTTACTCCACTCATCTCTTTGAAAATTGACATTTCTAGAGTGTTGCCATTGGAAATCAGCCTGGGAAAGCTCAGCTGTTTACAACCCTGGCTGGTCAGGGGTTTAGAAAATTGTCAGTTGAGTTTTTTTTTTTTTTTCTTTTTCTTTTTCTGAGCTCCAAATCATTACAAATGAGCATTTAACCAATCCCACAAATAATGGCAACAACAACAAATAAATAAATAAAGGCAAGAAAAGGTTGCTGTATTGGTACACAATTAATTAAACAATAGATGTTTGAAATATTCCTTACTTGGGGGGCTGGGCACTTACTCCAGCATCATTTTCAGATTGCTTAAAGGACAATAAAAAAATTTTTTCAATAAACATTGTTCAAAAATGTGCCAAATTCTTTGAGATGAGTTTTACTGGATGAAAATTTGAAATACTAAGCTATCCTCATGAAATATCAAGGCTCTATGAAGTGCAGCAAAACATAAAATCTGATTGTGGGGTCACAATTTAGAGCTGCCCCTAAATCCATATACTGATTAAGTTTAATCAAATTCAGCACACAGGATTACCATCATAAGACGATTCCATTTGCTTCGGTAGGAAGTTGGAGGAAAAAGAAGACAAGTAGAAAGGGAAAAATGCTAGATTTATGTTTATGGGCTTTTTATTATATTTTTGTTTATGCATTTAGCAGTCGCTTTTATCCAATGCGACTTACAAATGAGGATATAACGTTACAGCTAACATCAAAGCTAACAATAAGCTACATAGAAGGGAAGTAGTTATCTGTAACCACCTTGTGCTTAACAAATCAAGAATAATTTAAAACTTTATGGGTTACATCCACTGTCAATTTTCTTTAGGGTGTTGCGGTGAACAGACGTCAAAGAGGCTGAGAGCACCCTGGACATGTTGCCAGTTTTTTACAAAGCATCTGTGTAAACTCTCTACCAATTAGGTCAAAGATAACAAAGAATGCAAAACAAACATGAACATAGAAAACTCAAGCTGACCAGTAGCCTCAAACCCAGAACCTACTTACATTGAAGTGAACTGCACCACTTTCTAAAAAGAAAATCTTGATAAGCATGGGAAATAGGAGAAATAAATAATCTCATAATACAGGAGTGAGGAATGTACAGATATACCCCCTGATGAGACCATTACACCCTAAACTAGTACAAATGAGATTGCAGATGCTTCTCTTCATTGACTCCTCTCCTCCAATCTTTTCTAAATTGTCTATTGGCACTTCTTGATTTCCATCTCTCTCTCTGCTCCTTTCTCTCATCAACATCTATCCTCCTCTTTCCTGTCCCGCCACCCAGTGGGATGTGATTAATTGTACTTGGGTAAGGCTACTGGCATCAAGGTATTTGAATATCTGACACTAGTCCCACCTCTGCTTTCATAGGTCTTGTTTTTCATATGCAACATATAAATGTACACAATTCTGCAAGAGGGATCTCAGTTTAGATACAAATGTTAAGGAATAACAGCTATGATGCACTGATGAAGTAACAGAGTTTCAGAAGATATATCTACAATAGCAATACCATCTTGTACCTTAGAAAGAAATAATAAATGCAGGGTCAAGTCTGTTCTAAGTCCAACAGTCCAACATTTTCCTTTTATAGAGTTTATATTCCAACCTTCTGTCAAGCAGCAAGCCAAGATTGTATAGCTTATCCAGCAGATTATCATGCACATTTGCTATGGGATCATTTCTCTGCTGTAGCAGTTTCTGGCAGCTTATTCTGCTCTGACTTAAGTGCTATCTCAGTAAGTATTATACACAAATGCATGGAAATCATTTAAAAAGTGGGTTCAGCACCAATCTGAGAGCTATTTAAAAGAAACAGCAACCCTCTCTACTTCAACTAATTCTACAAACAGCATCTTTAAAGAGAATAAATAGTGCAAAAACTCTTTACGGTACAAAAACTAAATCTTATGCTACAAATTATTAAAACATGGAGAAACAAATTAGTTTTTTTTTAACATTTAAATAAAAATTTAATCAAGCCAAATCATGTGTGACTCCATCTTGTTAATGAAATAACCTTTGAATATACTGAATTGAATATAGTTTATAATCTACATGTTCCATTCACTGTCTCCTCACCCCAGATTTGTCTACAGGCTGTAAACAGTACGTTCATATTCCCAGTCCCTCTTCCCTCCTTTTTCACTGTTTCTTTCATATTGTATGTTCATTCGTTATTATATCCACCAACTTTAACTTCACCTCTTTTCTCTGACTCTTCCTCATTTCTATATCTTTTTCTCCCATTATCCCTCTGACCCTCTATATCTTTCTCCAAACCAACAAACTGAAGTCCCTCATAAATCCATTATTTTCATTCCAATGTAAAAATATCTCTTTCCAAAGGCTGCTTTTCTTTTCTATCTATCCCTTCAACCTGTTCTCCACCAAATACTTCTGTAGATCCCATCGTTCTGAAAACTGTTGCTATCTTACACACTTTGTCACTCTCTTATTTCCCCCTTATCCATCACCCTGAGAGCAAATTTAATACAGCTCTCTAAACTTCTACTTTTCTTGTTGCTACTGACCCTCCCATTTTCGCGTTTCTTGTTTTGTTCCTTTCTTCCCTTGCTTCTGTCTTTCCCACACGGCCTCATCCCTCTCCTTCAGGTCAGACCCTCTGTCTCCGCCAAGGTGGTGGTTGTTGCCAGGGTGTGATGGCTCTGCTGAGCCCGCTGACTCAAAGGGAAGCCAAAAGGCCAGCCAAACCAAAATCACTGAACAGCAGAAAGCTGTAATGGTCTGTTCTCTCCTGACCCCTCCATGTACACACACACATTCATTCAGGCACAAGCATGGACAGACATCCAAACATATTGAGTGAATACACATACAAGAAGATTGAATTGAACATGTAGGTTTAAAACATGGACAAGCTTTGACAGCTTAAAACATACAACTAATTAAGTTACTTTTGAAACATCTACAACATGCACACTCGCACAAACACCATTCTTTGTATTACTAAACTTCAGGTACAAGTGAGGTATGTTTCATAGGCATCGATCCAGCACCCACGCTTCGCAGATATAAGACAGATCTGGAGGCAGGACGTAACCACAGAAATGCAATCATTATCAGGGGCGGCCAAAGCTGGAGACACACCAACCTCACTGGGGATATTCTGACATGTAGGGCATACACACACACTCATGCACGTTGATATACACAAACACGGTTTTCCCTCCCCTCTAATGCTTGTCTCATTTTGACAGTTGTACCAGTGGAGCTTTACAAACAACTGCTCTATTTGGCCTTGTTGTAAGTTCAAATTACACTTAAGGCTAAAGTTGCCCACACACACACACACATATGCAATAAGGACAAAAGCCAGGGTCTTTCACCATACTCACATAAATTTTTATTAAGGGAAACAGGCAGTGTTTTCTGTTCTTTGTATTTCCTTACAATTGCAAAAGACAATAGATACCCAAGAGCATGAATTGTTTAGCTGGAGTCATGCTGTCTTGTTTGTTATCTTATCCTAGGGGATGGTTATTTGCTATGGTTGTGTTCATTATGGTTGAATATGTTTTTTGTTTCTTAATTTCATTCTTATATCAAATGACTTACAGACAATGCTGAGCTAAAACTATGATATTGATGGGCATTTTGTTAATTAGAGTAACATTAAGATAATCCAATATGTGTTATGTAATCTTCTCATGACAAACTAAAAAGCTTATGCTAAAAGAAAACTAATTCATTCATTGTTGAATGTGGTGTTTCCCGTAAGAAACCTTAAAAGATAAAGTTATGGTTGGCATTCTTTTGGCTTTTTAAATGTGAACTTGCATTGGAACCCGTAAGCCACATCATGTCAGCCTTATAATATGTGTTACTGACTACCAATATTCTGTCAGGGTTTAACCATTCGCATAAAGTCGCAATAACAATGATTTAAATGAGTCATTACAGTGGAACTCTTTCATTGCCATGTTGTGTTTTTATTTCTTAGATGGGATTATTTTCACTTAAAGAGAAAAACTTCTATTTTTCCATCTTAATGTGGCACTGAAATGTCAGATTAGCTCTCCTAGGGTGCATCCTTCTCATATTGTCCACACAGCTCTCCAATTGTAAGACATGTTATTTGGCAGCATTTTTGGCAGTCATTGCGTGTATGAGATGGTTTTCTTATAAAGGCTCTGTTGGAAACATCATTAAAGAGTAATGCTAACACTCCGATTCCCATTCCACCACTTCCTCCTTATTTTCAAGCTCACAGTCATGTCAGTTTGGCATTCGATGAAAATAATGTATAAAACTGAGGAGTAACGGAGACCCACTGGATGTGAGGCCAAGATGTCAAGAGCTCAGAGGGCAGAAACACAATTCACTGCCTCAAGCTTACAAGCTGGATAGATAAACTTTTATCAGTTTTCCTTGCTCTTCTTCTCCATTGATGCAAAAAAATAATAATAATTCAAAATGATTTTTTTTGCAGATTTACATTAAAAGTGAGAAATATGAATTAGAAATCACATACTATCAAGTTTAACCTCTTGGCATCTTGATGAAAAGCCGAAAAACATGACTTCCTTCCATGAAAAGAAGATTGAAAGAGAAGGAGGGATAGAAAAAAGAGGTAAATGGACATGGAGTAGTGTTCAAAGAGTGATGAAAGCTTTACAAATTAAAAAAATGCCTACCCTTTATAGCTTGCAAAATCATAACCTTTTAAAATCTACCCAAGCCCACAGTTTGTACAAAGTGAAACTGTCATGTGGTTACAGGTTGGCATCTCACTGCAACAGTACTGGGCTTTAGAGTGCAGGGAAAGTAAAACATTATCATCTCATTATTTCTGAACATTTATTAAGGCACTCTTAGATTTGGAAATGTGGACAAACATCTTATTGTAGGTTTTCTTGTGAGACTGTGCTGTTTATGGAGACAGGCAGAAACAAGTCCTAAGACCAGAGAAAACCTGGGTTTCACCACAGATGAGGAGAAGAAAAAGACGAACATATGTGAGTGTTTCAGTCTGCGTGAGAGAGGGAAAAGGGAAAGTCACCTTGTGGAGTTACAGTGCGCTGAGCAACTCTGTCCATCTCCTCTTATGAATTATGACAGCTGCTGGTTGGCCAAAACCACTCTGCTTCACACACACACATTTCACTCCTCTCCGTCTCTTTCACTCTTTTCCTCATTCCCTCATCTCTCTCGTAGTGGTACAAACCCAACCAGAAAGTTGTGCTTTGAAAAGAGATCATAAAATATGCATTTGTTCCAGTGCTCTTTAGAGTGCATCTCAGACCCGTGTATGTATGAATGTGGGCATGTCATGTAATGGCAGGCTCATCCTCTCTGCTCTCCTGTTTTTCCCAGCTATGTTTCCGTTTCATCCTTCAAATCATCTGTCTCCCACTTTGGGTATCTATATGTACTGGTCACAGCTTCAGCTTTCTCAGTTTCTCATGACATGTGACCTGGGCTCACAGTTATAAAATTGGCTTATGGTCAGTTTTGATATTGAATATGACTTCACGACATCGACATCTAAGAATTTATCTTTAAAGAAACAACTCTTCCTTCTTTAATACCCTGTCATTTGGGAAAGGGAGGTCTATAGTCTTTACTTCAGACTTGTCAAATACTGACTTTTGGTCGGGATGACTTGATGCCAACACACTGATCACCACTTTAGTACAAATGTTCAATGTGTAGCTAAGTAATGGACATCAGCACATTTCTTGGTGTGAAGCTATAAAACTGAGGTTGGAGCAATTAAAACCCAATCCTTGTTTCAACTGTAACATATTTACCCTTCAATGTTTGCAAGATAGATAGATAGACGACTTTATTAATCCCTTTGGGAGGTTCCCTCAGGGAAATTGATAATTAATGCAGATGTCTGTGATTTTCTAAGTGCTCTGAGCTGGCATACATCTGTAAATTCGCCCAAATTTGCAAAGTGGTTAACACTGTGCTGTAACTGTGCTTCTTGCTATCTCCACATAATCAAAGGGTGCATTTTAAGCAAAACTTATTACAGATGACGGTTAGGTACTTCCAGTAAATAGCTGGGTAAGTGAGAGCTATTGGCTCAGTAATATTTAAGTATGGGCCCCATGATGAGGGACACATATTGGCTTTTTCAGGGACTGAAAAGGTATTCTGACATTGTTATGTTATAAATGGTATTGAGCCTGCACATGGAGGGTAAAAGCAAGTGGTTTCAGAAATCCATAAAATACTAAGTACAAGCTCTATGACAAAGTCGCATCCCATATTTGATTGTGATTAAGTAAAGATGCAAAAAAAGCAATAACTGTAATTAAGCACTGACTGCTGTAGAGCTGTTAATGTTAATGACAGGTTGCAGGGATTTTGCTGTAATACTTCAGGTACGCATAATATATTAATTTTCTGAAAATATATTACTTTCAGATCTCAAGATAAACATTTCTCTGAATATTCACATCTCAATATTGTTGTCAAGTTTGCTAGATTAGATAGAGAGCTTTTGGGAAAATGAAACCAATTCTATTTATATCTGAAAATGATCAAGTACTTATCATTTATTTTCATTAATCTTCGTGTCAGGAGAGAAAAAATCTTGAGTCGAAAGATCAGTGAACAAAAACTGCATCTAATTCAGCTGGTTGAAAACCACGCAATGTGTAATTATTAATTAATCAGCTTCATATTAGCCTGAAATTACTGCTCTCCTCTACTCATGGATCTCTTAGTAACATACAGTGAACACCACCCACATGCAACCACATACAACCTCATCCTAAGTTGCGCGATTACGGTTGTCTATGCGTATGCTTCCCTGTCAGAACCATTTGGAAATTTATGATCATATGCATGCATTTATTAAGACTCTTATGAATGTTTTTTTCACTCTGCGTGTATCTGTGTGGGAGTGTGTGTGTGGATGGGTGCCCTTTCCCCAGCTCATTGGGATGCGAGGCGTGAGCCCATCGAGTGAGAGCTGTCCAGGCTAGCTTTGGAGTCATTAGTGTGCTCGTTAGTCCAGTTATGTTAAATCTAAATTACCATTCATCATCACATAGGGACCCATCATTTATTCTGATGTGGCCTGGCAGACACAAGCCTTAACTGGATTAACTCATTCAAAGACACGCATACACTTGCTAAAACACAGTGGAATTCAAAATCAGGTGTTAGCTATTTGGTAAGTGCTTTAAAATACATTATGTATTATTGATTGAGACGTTGCAGGGTATTAGAAATGATTGGTTTGCTCTTGTGAATGGAAACCATTTACAAAATGCACTCTTATGTGGACAAATGCAACTGAGCAGAGAATAATAAATCAAACGTTAAGATCCATTATATGATTTTAAACTGGGTGACCAATTTAGGAACATAATAGGCAGCTACGTAGAAGTTAATAAAATTAGCTTATAGGTTGACAACTAGAATCTTAATGGCACAAAAGCACTAACTGTTCTGCAGTAGTTAATTAAGAACCAAAAATTGTACACACTGGAATGAAAATAATAATCAAACACATTCATTAATACATGAACAAAGTTGAAGGGAAACTAACTTCATGTTTTGGGGATAAAACAACATTTCTGTCGTATTCTGCATTCCTCATTGATTAAATTATTGGAATAGTATAAGGTGGAGGAAGGGTGACATGCATTCAGTTCTGGCACTTGGCAGTAAATTAGCTCTTGCAGAATAAAACCACACACATGATGGCACACATAGCCATTAGCCCCTGCAGAAGGAATGCCTACCATCTGTGCTGATGTGATTGCAAAGACGAGGCCCTCTTGGGAATCAGACCGAAGTGGATCAAGCTGCTCCTTTGCCAAATATAAAGACTGTGTTTATCACATAATTACATTTCCACTCTGCTGTGTTTATTGGCCTTACAAGTTTGAGTGCATACAGCTTTGACTGAGAGAGACTTTCACGAAAAAGTGAAATCAAAGTATCAGGAGGAAAGCTGACAGTGCGTTTGTTGAGTTTAATGATCATGGCGCTCTCCTCAGTCATGTATTGAAGAAAAGTTACGTTCCACTTTCCTGTGACTTTGACTATCAAAACATGAAAGGGTAATATTAGTAGGACGTTTATTAGCTGTATGTCAAGACAAGACATGCAAATCAAAAAAGGACGGAACCTTTTTAAAAGATACTCAAACAATCTGTTTCATTATTGTTTCTAATAATCAGAAGATTAACTAGTACGAGGTTGTAAAATTTGTTTATATGCTTTACCAACATCAAACAGATGCCTTAAAAAGCTTGTATTGAGATGAAAGGAACTGTCGAGCCTTTAAGATTAATCTTATTTTTCTAATGTTACCACTACAAAGCTCATTGTCATGCACCAGTAACACTCACCAGGAAGATCACTTGTTTAGAATTATTGCGCAGCACTAATTGATTGTGATAGATGTTTAATGACTAAAGTGATAGGGCCACCCCAGCAAGCATTCTGTTCAGGATAAAAAATTAAATGATGATGAGCCTAGTTTGAGTCTGTTTCAGTGATCACAGGTGATGGAGACAAGATTTCAGACACTGTTTTCAGAGGATTTTGAAGAATACTTGTTGTGGCTCTTCAGTATTCCATACTTGATCAAAGCTTATTTCCACCCTGGGCATCATACAGCATGAGCATGGGTGTCAATAAATGAACTTGTCTTGTACATCAAACAGTAAATCCAGATTTAACAACATGAGCTGAAAGGGCTGTTTGCAGTACAAGAGGTGTTGTCAGCTACATATTGTTCTACTGATATGATCTTTTCACAGCCTTAAGTATCAAAAAGTAACCAAACCCATATTAGAAACCATAAAAGAAGTTTAACCTGATGTCTGGTCGAATAGTCCTTTTTTGCTTTGCAAGGTTTCTAACTGAGTGAAATTAGCTATAAGCCTTTAAGTGGACGCCATGAGATGAGCCTTGAACTCCTCTAATGCTAAGTACAGGAGCTTCGATGCTGAATTTACTATCTCTTTTAGGATAGGAGCATTGGATCATCCTATATGAAAGGAAATCCCATAATTCCTTGTGGCCAAACCCTCACTATATTTTCATAGTCATACTAACTGTGATTCATGTTGAGGACAGAAGGTTGAGTGTGAGCAGCCTGTGAAAATATATTTCACTTTTGCAGATTTTTCTTTACTTTTTGGAGTGATCAACCTTGGAAATGAAGCCTAAAAACTACTTCACCTTTGTCCCCATGTAGGTGATTGCCCTTTCAAGCACGAGTCCAAAATGAGAAGCCTAGGAGCCTGAGGGTTCTACGCTGTATCTTAGCTGTTCCTATGACTGAGACCCTGTTTCTCTCGACAGAAATCCAAATCTGTTGAGAGGAATCTTCCAGAGGTACTTCCCTAGTCTAGGGGTCATTCCTTCTGCAGTTTGCCGAAACACCACAAGGCTCATCACCCGCAGTGTTGGGGAAGTTACTTTAAAAATGTAATCCGTTACAGTTACAAGTTACCTTGTTTAAAATGTAATTGTAGTGTAACTTTTTGGATTACTTAAAAAAAGTAATGTAACTAATTACTTTTGGATTACTTTTACCTATTTATGGTATAGGATAATCTGTATATTATCTGTATGATTCCATCTGTATTTATCACATTTATTTATACCATGATATTTTTCTTTTCATTGTACTGCCATAACTACATTATACATTCTCTGCACATACATGCATTTCCCCTAGGTAATTGATCTATTCTGCACATATCTATTAACCATCTTTCCTTACACTAGCTGTAAATAACTGCATTTTATCTCTAAATACTGCATGCTATACAATCTGCACGCGTTACACTTGATAAGATGCCAAACTGCATTTCATTAATACATGTGCAATGACAATGAAGTGCTCTACTTTAGTAATAAATAAGCAAAGTAAGACTTTTACATCACATTTTATTTTTCTTTGCACACCCTTGCTTGTGTGTGCGCCAGTACTTCCGGTGAAAACTTCCAGGTGATTTGACAGCTAGCGCGTCAGGTTAGGTCCAGTGGCCGTAAACGAAGGTTAACTTATAGCCTAGAAGAAAGATGATAATATAACGTAGCTAAAAAGACTAGCTTTCTTCAGTAGCCTAATGCTTACCGATTTAGCAAGCCTAGCAGCCTCGTTGCTAATGCTAGCCGCCGTAATGTTACCAACCATACCCGACGTCAAGGAGTTGGCTGAGCAGGGGCAAGAGTATGGGGCTGGCAGAGTTAACTTCATAATGGGTGAGTGCAGGTTTCATTCACTTGTTTTCATTCTTTCACAGGATTGATTCACTTCATTGGTTTATCCGATTGCTGGCCGCCGAGCCATTATGTGTCTGGGTTTGTGTGGGTTACTGATCATGGTTGTTAGCAGTCGATAGTCAGGTTGTGTGACGTGTGTGTGAGTGTGTATTTTTTCTATGGGTACATGCCATTGACTGTATGAGCGGTCTGTGCTCATTTTTTTATTTTTATTTAATTAGATTGGAGATACTAATTAATACTGAGGGGGGGCCGATTTTTTTCCCCAGTCCGACCCTGCCGCTCTGTACTTCTGTCACTGCAACCTCGCACAAATTGTAATCCTGTTAAGTAACCCCCATTCTCACTGAATGTAACTGTAATCTGAGTACATCGTTTTTGCTTGTACTGTAACGGATTACAGTTACTTTTATTTTGTATCCTTTTACCGTAACGCCGTTACATGTAATCCGTTACTCCCCAACCCTGATCACCCGTTTATCAGTTTGGATCTGGAAGTCTGACAGATCCCATACATTCTGATCAGGGCATACCTCCAACCACCTCAGAAGTAACACAGAGGAATAGGGGTGTGCAAAATAATCGTCATGACGATGCATCGCAATTCTAATTTTCGCGATCTACTGCATCGATTCTTGACGTCAAGTATCAAGTAGATTTTTTTTTTTTTTTTTTTCATTATTATTATTTTTTTAATTTAAAAAAAAAAAATTTGGGGGGCTTTCGTCCGGCTCCATCACATTTCAAATCTGATGTTTGGGCGCATTTTGGCTTCAAAAACAAAGAAGGTAAACAAGAAATCGACATGACAAACGCAATTTGCAGACACTGTTACACGGCAATGAAATACTGTGGGAACACAACAAACTTAAAGGCACACATGCAGAGGCACCATCCAGACAAACAAGAGCAGCCAGCGCCGCAACCACTGATTAGACAAACAACATTAGATTGCAAGCTAGCCCCTTCATCTACACGCGCCAAGAAGATCATAGAGTCCATCACCGAGTTTATTTGCCAGGATTTGCGGCCGTTTAGCGTGGTAGAGAACACTGGCTTCAAAAAAATGCTAAGCACACTGGAGCCTCGTTATGTGATCCCGAGCAGAAAACAATTCACTGAAGTAATGGTCCCACAGATGTATGAGGAGGTGAAGCTACAGGTAAAAAAATCCTTTGCCTTTGTACTTATTACTAGTTCATCACTTGTTCATTTGTTTTTTGAGTGGACACATGCAATTGATGCATTTCGCTGCAAGGGATGTTTGCAATATTTATTTTATTTTTTTATAGTTTTATAAAGCCTATGCACTTTTTTTGTCTGTACTGATCATCCCTATTTTGTTATTTTAAGTTTTATAAATCCTATGCACTTTTTGTGATGAGTGTGTCCAGTAATAGTAATATTTGTGTCCAGTAATATTTGTTTTAATGGCAATACCTCCAAAAGTTGTTTCAATAAATACAGTTATGAATTGATTTGTTTTGAGTCAGCCACTGGTAATGGCAGTATTTTTTTTTTAAGTATGTTCAGTGAAAATATTGCAATACATCACGATGTATCGCAATAATTCAAGTATCGTGATGCATCGTGATAGTATCGCATCGTGGCATGTGAATCGTGATTCGAATCGAATCGTGACTTCTTTGCCAATACCCACCCCTACAGAGGAACAGAATAATTATGTTTTTTCTTGACAACAAATTGCTCCACTCTGGTCACTATGGAGCATCGCTATTGTGGATCCCTATTGAATTGAAAATTGTGCGGCCATGACTGCACTATATAGAGGGAGTGATTAAATTCCACCTTGGTTGCCGTTATATCCTTTGCTTTTGTGGCCAGTCAACCACTGAAATCCATCAGTCAACCATACTGTCTAAAATGAAGTCTAAAATGATAGCTGTTCGTGTAGCTTAAATATTCATTCATGTTTTTAAGCCCAATTTTAGACCTGAAATGGGATACAAACTTCTCTGTCATGTATGAAAGTCACAAGGGCTTCATTCTCCCCCTTTCCTTGACTTTCCCTGTCTCCACAAAAAAGGCACACTAACACATTAATCGTGCTCTGGGGAATTCTACTATATGAATCCATCACTGTCTCAGATATACTGGGCTGATCGTTCATACCTTTCAGGAGGATCCCTGCAGAGCAGACACCACGCTAAAGGGCAACCTTGATGCTTGATGTCAAGACATACTGCATGAGTTTTTTCTTCATTCCCCACCTAGTGTGTTGCCTTGAGTTATATTAAATGGCAAGAAAGTGACACTTAAAAACAGTGAATCCAACTTGTTTGCTTCAGGTTTCAAAAAGTCCTCTAATTTTCAGGCCGTGAAAGCTTACCTAAAACCACCAAAGTGTGCGAATTTAACTATTTATCTTTTTTTATCCTGGAAGTGTTAGAGTCGGGTCTTTATTATACAGCTGCGGAAAGTGGCTGCATCTGAGATCAAGTTGAACTCAAAGCCACAGCAATAATTTGCAAGATGAGCGGTCTATCATGAGCCATTTACAGGCTTATGTTCAAACACACATGTGACCTCATGTTTGACAGGGGACGATTAAACATACGATGCTTGTGTCTTTAAATCATTGGGTACAGATTCTAGTTTTTCTATTGTATTTATCTACAAAGACAATTATTACTGTATTTGAGGTGTTAGCTCGTTTACTTGTCCACAGGGGTGACTTGATTTTGCACAGTTTTGTTTGACAACTAAAAATGCTGGCATAAATATAAAATACCAACTTTTTGGCTTCAATAGAGTAATGTCTGCTTTTTAAACCAAAGCTTTAAATCAACACACCAGCAAACCTGGATGGGTTCTCCATCCTCACTTTGAGAAACGTTGTTCTGAGTCTATCTGACAGCCCTGGTGGTCTGGAAACAACAAAGGGCCAAATTGAGTCAGTCAGTCAGACATTTGTTCCATCAATAATTAATACCCTCTGCTCTCCTCACTCTGATCCTTTCAATCTATTTTCTATCACAGTTCTTTTCCATTTTTTTCACCCTCTAATGCCACATCAGTGTTTCTTCCATCTCTTCTGTATCCTATTTCATCTCCGTCTCACTCTGATGTCTTTTGTACCTTTGTTTCCTACATCTCTTGTCTTATCTTGTTTTCTAACTCCAACAAACTGGCTAGTTTTGTCACACCGCTTTGTTTGCCCTTGTTTGTATTTGTCCTGTATCTGTTTTACTTTGTCTGTCTATGGCTCTGATGTCTTCCTTCTGTCCCATTTTTCTCTCTTAGCCTTTTATCCTTCCTTTTGTCCACATTTATCTCTATCTGTTCCCTCCAACTCATTTCTCGTCCTCTGTATCCCATGGTTTCTCCCTCCCTCTCTCCTCGGGTCCAACAGTGGATAAATAAATAATGTGCAGGAAACTGGCAGTGTTTACAACACCAATATCACACGCCTTACTTTCTTTTCTTTCTTTCAAAATCCTCCTTCTGCTCATCTCCGTTTTGGAAACACCCCTTACCTCTGTTCCCCAAAACATATCTTCTTTCTTTTCTCTCTTGGCAAAAAAGAGATAAAATAGTAACCACAATCCCTTTGGGTCTAAATAAATCATGTCTTGCACTGCCTCACTTTTACAAAACCAATCCTCCACTTTCATCCTGGCAACCATGAAAGAGAGAGCAGAGAGGAGGAAGTAAGAAAAAAAAGACAGAGGTTGCGTGAATAAAGGGAAAGGAAATGCTAAATGTAAAAGTGCCATATCACTCTGTCTTCCTAAACCTCTTCAGGAAGCAAAAATCCTCTGACAGAGAGATTCCATCCTGTTTCCCACACTTCATGGAAAGTGTTCACCTCTTACAGGACAGAAATGAGCCATTTGTCACGCTTCGATGGATCACTAAGATTACTTTCAGGTGTTTACCTCACTACACTGCTATTGTATTTATTAGATTCTTCCTCATGATGCTTTGGGAAATCTTCATCTGAAAGTGTTGCATACATCTCGAAGTGCAACAGAACAGGATGTGTTTTAAGGTTCTTAGGGTTTTGTATTCTGTTGATTAGACAATGAAAAAAATAAAACCACATAAAGCTTTAACTATATATCCCTGTCTTCAAATCTGGATTTCATAATAAACATTACTTTAATCTAACAAAGAGAAATTACTATAAACTCAAAATGTAACATTCTGTAGCAGGTCTTTTTTTTCCTTACCCTGACAAATTTGATCTTGTCAAATGTCCCACAATTTTAAAATGTTGTCTAATTTAAAAAACAAAAATCCCATCACTTGTCACCTATTTATTTCCAAAGAACAATTATAACAAGATTAATGAAACTAACAAACTAAAATCCATTTAGCATTTTTATAATGAGCTAAACGCCCAAATATTCAGCTTTGAATTGTTAAAGCTGCTCCTGTGAATCATATTAAGCTCAGATAAAGCCTAGTCTACCAAGAAACATTGACTAATTAAAAATGACATGATTAATTAAAGTGGAGATTAATTAGTGGCATACACACAGAGCTGTGCTTCTTTCAATTAGCATGAAGCATACACACATGTGACTGAGGCACACAAAACATTTATACACCACTCGAATCCATTTGTCTGTAGCCTACATATAATGCCTAATACAATACTGGTGCTATTTCGGACAAAGGGTTACACATTCACATTGAACTGATCACCAATCCACACACTAACAGAAATCCCATGCACCAATCACTGTCTCTCACTCCTATACTGTATGTGCATTGACAGAAACACAAGCACAGGGATAAAGGGAAAGCAATCAACAGTGGGATACACACATAGACACACAGACGTATCCTGTCACAGCAAAACACATACAGCTACACAATCTTGCACTTCACATAATCATCATTTGATCACAGATAGTACCCCAAAACAGGATTAATTAAACATATTTTTATGTTTTTACTTCAATGATTATTCTAAAATCTTCTTTAATTCTATCTATAAAAGAAATATAAGATGTCTGAAACTATGTCAAAGCTACCAGTCACAAACTGAGGTGACATTTAAAAATAAGCATCTTAATTTGATATGTGACTCAGCAAAACTCAATCTTACCAGAAAACATGTGGCAGATACGCTTTTCCACTTGTCTAATTTGAAGTAACGTCACAATCCATGGTTGTAAATTGGGAGATGGTAACATAAAAACGATTGAAACTGTTGTTTTTTTTAAGTGCAATGTTCACGTGACATGAAGATAATTACAGTGCAACAAGATCAAAATCTGTAAGCTTTAAACGTGTTGATTTTGTAACTGTTAAGTATTTATTTTCTGACATAAAATCTACATTATTTATATCTTTAATCATGTGATTTTAAAGCTTTCCCTCCTATTTCCCACCCTTTATCGTTCAAAGGTGAGAACGCAGTAGAAAAGTAAGGAATCCTGAGTGAGAGGACAGTAGAAAAGTACAATTACTGTTGAAAATATTGTGCAGGACGAGTCTCGAACCAATGTTCTGTTGCATCAAGATTGTGAGAAAAGGATTCAATTAGCACATCCTGTAATTGCCTCCTTTCTCCTCAAAAGCGTTTGTGGCCCAGTAAACACCAGCGAGATGTGGAAAGTGGACGCCATCACATAGGAATGCATACGAAGACGTGGGATAGTTACGTTCTGGCAAATCAAAACTTAAGCTGTATTGAATAGGGAAATCATAATAAAAGCAACATTTTTGAGTCTTTGCACACTGTGAACCTATCTAGGTTTTTCACATTCTTTTTTTTTTTAATCACAAAACAAAAACAATCAAACAAGTAAAAACACTGAAAAAAAAGGGGAGAGCTGATGCTTCCCAAAGGTTTCCTCACCCTTAAGGTCTTTAACTCAAACTGGTCCTCTCAAAGACAGAAGAACAACATGATGCTCACACACAAACACACACACACACACACACACACACACACACACACACACACACACACACACACACACACACACACACACACCTACCTGATGGTGCAATCACATGACCTCCAATCACTGCTATCTCTATCATCCCATTTTGTACTGCGGTCACGAAATCAGCCCCTAAGAACTGAACAGATGGGGCTGCGTCTGTGTTTGTGTGTGTCTGAATATGTGTGAATACATATACATCTGTGTGTACGTGTGTGAGAGTGTGTGTGTGATCAGATGGTGAAAATGAAGATCATTCCCGCGGCAGAATTGCATACAGTCATTCATGCCCTATACACATCACCAAAAAACCCTTGCGCGTGCAAACACATAAGCCCTGACACACACACCTGCCTTTATTAAAACGTCACATTCAGTGAATATATTGTGTGCTGTCATGCTGTCTGCTGTGAATGGGAAAGGCTGTGTATTTACAGTGAATTGTAAATCCTGCCGAGCACTCAGCTGTCAGAGACTTATGAATTGCTAATATGTTGTATCTCGCACTGCTGATCCCCCTCTATCTGCCCCCTATCACTTTCATTGTGCGCTGAGCAAAAAGAGTGGGGAGGGAATTAAAAAAGCCAACTTTTGTAAAGGGAAATAAAACATGGAGATCAAGGATTCGTGACAGCTGGAATAAAAATCTACAATGCTGTATGACACAAGATTTAAAAACAACTCTTAGCATTTATTTCATTACCAATAGGAGATGTGATTAGATTTGATTATGAGCTGGATGAGATCTACCGTTTAAGCTGCCTCTTATTTAACCATTTACTACTGTGCGCTCTTTAATAACTATTCATGTACAGGTATTAAGCAGCACCAGAACAACTACATCAACTACAGCAAGATACAAATCAAGATGTGCATGGTCCTGTTAGGAATCTCTCCAGCCCTACACTGCAATACTTTTATTCTGAACATTTAGCTGCAAGTTCTTAAATGGGAGGAAAGAATAAAGTGGTAGTAATGAAGTAGGATTGAAAATGTTCTTGTACCACTTCACATTTAGCTCGTAAGAAAACGTGTATAAAATGGATTTTTTTTCAGTAAAATATCAATATTTATCTATCATTTTCTTGGTCATGCCCTCAGCAAAGCCTTTATCCATTTTATACAACAGTTTTTCCTTTCAATGAACTGTCTAAAATGTGCCTTGCTACATTGGATCTTTATGTGATAATGAGGCAGATATCGTCCAGAAGTAGCTAATGAGATAACTGTTGTTCATTTTTCTTTTGTTGAATAAAATATTTGATTATTGCCACAATATGTTGAATTCTATAACAATCTACAACATCCTGCTTCTGTGCACATTTGAGCACATTCTGTATTCATATATTTACTTCTCCAGCTCTATCAGACCTTAACCATGTCTGCTCGTTGACATTTTCCATACATTAACCCTGTGCTGTGTAACAAAGGTTGAATGGACAGGCTGATTCTCTTTCCTCGGGTTATATTGTTTAATTTCTTTTATGATCCCATCTTTTCCTCGGCTGTTTTCTCTTCTTTTCTCTTCTTCAGTATGTCTTCATGTTTTTTTTTATCTCTCTTTTACCCTGCCTGATTTGCTAAATAGTTTACCTCATATAAAACAGAATCAGGAAAAAAAACCTTTTCACCTTTCAGAACCATGCAGCTTGATAGGAGCACACAGCCAACAACACTGCAGACAAATTAATCAATCGGGTCTGTGCCAACCAGTGAAATAACCTTTGTAAACTTTGCTCTGTTTTTCAGAAACTTGAAACCTTAGGGTACTGCAAGCTTTTGTTTTAGAAAAAACAAATATTGGGGACTATATATTCTTTAACAACTCCCTTTTTCAGGGAACAAAGCACAGCATTTTTTTTCTTTGCATGAGCAAAATCCCACCACTCATGTTCATGCACAGTAATGCACACGCAGACGCAAGCACACACATTCAAGTGATTTAAAAAAAGTAGACACCTGTCACGACACAGTCGCCAGTCACCACATCTGAGCATAGTGACATTTGAGCATCTCTAAATGTGAATGGATCAGATACGCATAAGCTCAACCAAATGCACACGCACATGTTCTATCACTTACACAACTAGGAGCAAATGTGTGAAAACATTAACACATCCTAAAATACAGGGGGGAATCGCCCACATGAAAATCCAAAACACAGCAAGTGGCAGATACACTGTGCTCCCATTCATATTGTTTGTGTGAATGCGTATTGCAGTATTGGAAGTCAAAGACTTAGCATTTGCTGGTGAATGAACAGGTATGTTACGGTTCATCCATAACAAGCAACTCGCACTACATATACATCTCACAACGTCATTTAAGGTTATCACTAAGGACTATTTCAAAACATAAAAACATCTAAGTTAAATCTTTTGAAGACTTAGTGCAGATGTGTATACACAAAAGACAAAAGGATGGGGTGTAAAAGTATATTAAGATAAAAAATAAGGGATGAAGCACAAGGAGGAGGAGAGGAGGAGGAGAGGAGAAGAGAGGGAAGATTTAACATGAAAGGAAAAAGAAGGCTAAACAAAGATAATGAGATGAAGAGAGTGCAGGACAGAGCCCTGCTTCACAGACAACATTTAAAAAAGGGGAGAAATGAAGAGAATGAACTGATATGAGGAGGAGGAGGAGGAGGAGGAGCAGGTTTTTCTCTACTTACAGAATCTCCAGATCGCGCAGCGCTCGGAAAGCTCCATCTTCGATGCAGCTGATGTGGTTGCTGTCCAGCTGCCTGCACAACGCACACAAACACACCCGCAGACACACACACACACACACACAGAGATGAGAGAGAGATGGGAGAGAGTCAGGCGCAAGTCTACAAGGTCTGCTCAGCTGGGGGAGGGACTAAAACAAGAGGCTGCGTGTGAGTGTGTGTAAGTGGGTATGTGTGCAAGGTGATACCCCAGCATTGGGCTTAAAGTAGCAGGTAAGAAACACTGGCGGTAAATTTTACACACACGCACACTCACCCAAACACACTCTTAGGAAAACTAGTCCAGACGAGAGCACGCAGGCAGAGGTGAAGCGTCTCACCTCAGCAGAGATGTGACCAGCCCAGAGGAGAAGAGGAGAGGAAAAGGAAAGTGCGAGAGAGAAGACCGGTGCGCTGAAGTGGCCTGCCTGCCGTCAGCCTATCACCTCCCTCCCCTGCCGCACGCCCGGCACACACTGGCCACCAGGAGAGAGAGGGCAGAGGGAGGTAGACACAGGGAAGAAGAGAGCGAGCGAGCCGTTGCCACTAAAGCCCACCCTGCTTGTCTGTTCTGTAAATATTAATTGCATTTCTCCTCTCCCATCCTCCTCCTCCTCTCCCTCCTCCCCATGTTCTCTTTTATTCTTTTTTTCCCTCTCTCTGTAGTGAAAGACAGAGTAATTTCATTACATTAGGCCAGCCAATCCATTAAGGGCCTTTTACCGGCTCTGTCACTGAAACAATTTCATTAAAAGGAAAGCCTCCGTAAATCAACCTACAGTCACGACTCTGTTTCTCGTTCCCGTTCTCCTCCCCCCTCCTCCCTTGGCTTGCTCAACGACTTGTTTGCTGGACTCCCAGATGCACCCTGTACCCCACTGCCATCCATCCTCTACTTTTACTTTAATTTGCTCAGCTCTAGGTATTCAACCCCCCTCCCCATCCACCTCTCATGAACCCAACAACCCTGAACTTCCACTCCTCCCTCGTTACTTCCATTACTTCCATCCACCCATCCATCCATCTGTCCCTCCTACCTCTCCTGCCATTCACCGGAGTAAAATATCGCTGGTTCCCCTTTTCTGGAAACCACAGAACATGTATAATCTCTGAGTATCTCAGTCATGGATACGTAGAGTCTCATCGTTTTCAAGCCAGAAAAAGAAGTGGCTGTTTCTCCCAACGTTTATGCTGTGGTTTTATGGCTGTAAAACCATCATTTTTTACTAAACCTAATCAGATTACTCAGGGTCTCACATGGGACTCACAAAATTGAAAGTGCAGTGTCCACGGCAGAACTAATTAACAAAATCCACAGCCAACCAACCTCAAAATGTGGGCTTATTTGCCAGTTGATGAAGCATATGCATTGTGCATGTTGCATTAAGACCAGATTTATCCAGACTTTCTAGAAATGTCAAGAGTGATTTTTTACTCTCGTGAATAGGTTGACCTTTTGTTTCTTCTTCTGGAGAAGGGCAGATGGAGGAGATGAAAATGGACAAAGTGCATATATTTCAACATTTTCTTTGTTTTGTATCTCTTTTCAGAAAAATGAGTGACAGAAGGCCTGTTATAGATACTCACACATTCAAAGGATACACACAAGCAGAAACTCACTGAATCAATGAGGGAGAAACATTCAAAGACAAACAAACTGACAGGATTGACACAATCAGAGCTTTTGCAGTTACTGTATACTCTTAAGAACATAAAGGTGTATCGGACTACCTTAATCTTCCTCTTTCACTTGATCCTTTCATTGTTAATCCCTTTTTCTTTGACTTCCGTCTTTTTGTTTCTCCCCTCATATCTGAGCATTCACCTCCATTTTTCATGTCCTCACTACCTCTCCATTTATAATCCTTTTTCTCTAGTGTCCTCTCTCCTCATCTTTGATTCCCCTTCACCTTTTCTCTTCTCACACTCCATCTATCCATTGCTAATCCATTTCTACTCCTAGTTTTCTTTTATCAACCTTTAAAAATCTCTCTTTTTTCTATTGAGCCCTGGTGCCTGCTTCAAACACTGCAGCACCTGTTATGTCAGTCATGTCAGCTTTAAACCCTGAAGAAAGTTCTTCCCAAAGCAGAAGCTGGTGTTCTGTGAAGGCAGGATGAATTACATCAGAGCTTCAGAGGCAGGATATTTGGTTTGTTTTTATGCTTGTGTGTTCACAGTGTGGGTGTAGGAATGAGTGTGTCTGCATTTTAAACAGAAAGGTGACCAAAGAAAAGCACCAATACAGTGATTTAAAGCAAGACAACTGTGGGAAACAGACATTGAAATGTTTAGTGTATACTGTACATCGATACCACAGGAGAATGAAAACTAACACTGAAGACATATGCACTACTTTCACCAAACAGAGAAAACTGAGATTTTCTCTTTCTCATTTCTTTTTTTGAGAATCATACTCTTAAAGCACTTCATGTCTGCTTGATAAGGAGCAGCTTCTTGTAACATTTGAAATGAACTTGGTTTGGACTCATGAGAGTAAACGTCAAACCAACTCTACGAAACAGGCTGGGTTTAGCTTGCGACACAATTACTTTCAATGCTCCAAATGTTTTTTTTTTAAACTGACGAAATGTTTTGATTTGCTTTGATGCAATGCGATTACACTTTGGGGGTTATTTGGAGAGAATTTGATCAACACGTTACCATCCCGACATTAATTCAGCACAATATGTTTAGATTGTTAGGATCAGCAGTGTGGGGCACTAAACAGTTCTGCTTTATCTGATAAATAGTTTGGTAGGATTTGTGCTCTTGTCCTACTTTGAATCTGAGATGTTTTCTTCTTTTGTTTCCACTTGTTGAAGGAGAGTTGAGTGTGAGCATCTGCTAAAAGACTAAAATACAGTGAGTCTGGGAATCATGAGCATATGGCTATGCCATGTTTGTGTTTTATGTAATTAAAAGGCTTTTTTTTAGACAGGCAAACTGGCACACAGCCTGATCTGCCATATGGAGATGAATGGCTCCGCTGAGGTTGGCTGTAGCTGCTAAAGCCTTTTTGTTTTCAGTACTTTTCTTTTTAGAGAAGGGTAGCGTATGAGGTGTCGGGTTAATAATGTATATTGAGAATTCTCTGTTCACAAAGGTAGGATCAACAAAGTGAGGCATAATGATGACTGAGATAACAAAACACGTCATACAAGAGATTGAAGTTCAGATATCACTTTTCAACAGAATGAAGGAACAATCATTCTCCTGTTTTAGCTGTCTTAGCTCAGAGCTATGAGTAGCAGCCTTTAATAGATATAGTTAAAACCAAAAATTAATGTTAAGTAGAATTATCCAAATCATTTCATGTTTATATTTCCTGATGAATCACCTTATTTTTGTCAACTGTTCTCCAAGTAGTGCAGGGGGAGACATTTTACCAGCCTACCAAAGCATTAACTTTAGTCGTGTGCCTCTCCTTTTAGATTGCCAAAAACTTAGGTGCCATTTATACTAATCTGTTTCTATATCGTTTCTATTGCGGATGCACTGTCCATTTACATTAAAATACTGGAATACGACTTCATAGGTGGAAGGATTCAAAGACGCCGGAGCCCACGTAAACATTCGCATACGATGCTGATTTTAGCAGTTGTAAACAGTGAGAAACGAGGATCCGCAGTGCAAGCCGTACATGGAGCGCCGCTTTTGGGTTAGACCGGGAAGAAGCAGCGCATGGTGGGACAATTTCGTGGACCAAGTTGTTGTCGCCAAAGAATGGCGCGAGAACTTTCGAATGTCCAGAGCAGCCCTGATAAATCTGTCCAAGCGACTACGTCCACAGGTGGAAAAGAAAACAACAAGAATGAGACGGCCCATCAACGTTTTTACCAAGGTTGCTTGCACCTTATACTACTTGAGTGATGAAGGGAGACTACGGAAAACTGCAAATGCCTTTGGACTTTCCTGTCCAAGTGTCTCTCTCATCATTCGTCATGTGTGTAAGGCAATATGCACCTGTAGGTCGTGTTTTCTAAGCAGTTGCGCATGCTCCAGATGCAAGGGCGATCATGTGATGTGATGGCTGATTAGTCATGTGACTAGCGAATCAGCCGATCCCCGTTTCAGAGTAAACAGTTAGGCTTTTATTGAGAGGACAGCAACTTTGTGTGTAAATGTAAATAGTTTGCAAGACGCCGACACGAAGAAATGGTGAAATGAATTAATGTAAACAGAGTCTTAGACTCCTAAGACTCCTTTTCATGCAGTGCATTTTGATTGCTTTTTAAACTTAAACTATTAAATCAAATCTGTGAAAATATTAGACTTCTTACTGATGCCTTTCCTAATGCACAACCCTCAAAGGCCTCACAACTTTTCATGAGAGTTTCCATGTTAAATTTGGATCATATAAAATGATTGAATTACCTATTTGAGTGTCCAAACATGAACCTGATACGTGTGGGAAGTGAAGAGGAAAAGTGAACGACCATTTGCCATGTAGTCTAATTATTCTGATTACCATATTGTCTATATTTCAATGAAAAATTATCATTAGAAAAGATATTTGGAGGTGACACGCCATGTTTCTTCCATACCATAATTCACTTCAATGCTAGGTATTGTGCAGTGAAGTGAACTTGGTGCCAAATTCTGTCCTATTTTCTCCGAGGCATCTATGGCAATGCCAGGAAAGATCTCTTCCGTAAAGGCGGCTGTGGACAGCAACAGATTATTTCAATTAAAGCTAAAGATTAAAAAAAAAAAAAGATCTGGGCGGTATTTTGCTCTGAAACCTGAAACACCCATTTTGGGGGACATTTGGGAAATTGACTTCTTAAAATGGTGTATGAGACCTCACACTGTAGAAGTGGCAGACAGAGGACTTAAATTGGAGCTGGTTTGCTTTCTTTTTAAAGTGACCTGAGAAGGCGTTTGCTGTTAATTGATGCAAATATATAAAAATTAATGGCACAAATAAGAAAAACCCAAATGTTTAATTTTATTGTATGGACCATTTTGACCATTTTTTTTTTTAAATTGCATACACACATTTGTCCAAGAACTCTTGGACGATCGGTAAAATATCTTCAGCTCCTCAGCTGCATTTAACTCTATAGGACTGTTTTCTTGATGACTTTGAGAACATTTCCCCCAGAAGCATAACATCAGAAATTTTCTCAGTATTGAGAATAACTACTGGATTCATATTGGTGGCCATGTGCTTCATCTTCCATCTTCAACCACAGTAAACGATTTCATCATCGTGATATGATTGGATTCCCCTGACAGCTTTGTTCACTAAGCACCCTGATTAGCAGTGACATGATTGGTATCAATCTGGGATGAGGGCAACTTGTCTGTCTGAGCTCTCTATATTTATATTATCATGTTGTATTCAGTCTTTGTGTAGTTTTGTGTGTTTGAGTCATAGATGTTTGTTACACATGACAGAACTGAGGTCCAACATTTAATTTCCTTCCATATAATTAGTTAGTGTGTTTAATCATTTCTGTAATAAGGCCTACTAGCAGACTGGATTCAAAGCTTCCTTCTGCTACCATCTGGAGCAGAGGGGGACACAAGCACATGGACACACTGCACCACTCCTGCTGCACAAATCCATCAGTGGGCAACTACTGAGTGTTTAATGGACAAACAGAAGAGAGGAAAGAACTTACACTTTAAATGGATTTAATTCATTTCAACAAGTAATGTTTAATGGAAATTGAAAATGTATGAGCAGCAAAAGAAAGATAAATAGTGATGTTGCTTCAACTATTTTGCAAATAAACATTAATGACGGAGAAACAGAACTCATAGAAAGTCATGTGCTGTGAGTGTGTCTAAAAGCCCTGAACAAATGATGTTGTAGGTTCTGGTTAGAGTATTGTTCAACAAATGATGGCCAGAATTATATTTATAGAATTCTTGAAAGTCACTTTTAGGCTCATACAGCACAGAGGTTCTTTTCTTAGTAGTATGAAACGTATATAAGACTACAGACATTAAGTTGCTGATAAATAAATAGTTACAATAATTTACTTTATATGAATCCACTCATATTTTCATCTCGTCACATATGCGCATATGCACCTGGGGCAAAGTATATGTAACCATGGCAATGTAAATGTTTATGAATTATACTGTATGACTTGTTAAAGCCTGATACCACATAAATGATGATTACACCCTGCGGCCTACGCATTGGCAGATTGAATCTTTGTTCCAGTTTGTAGGCCTTATTTTCTGACTTTAGAAATGAAGCATGCACTTTAAGTGTTATATTCAACTCATACCCGTCTTTTGATGCTCAGATGACTAAAGGGGAGCAGTCTGGCTTTGCCCAGCTAAAACAGCTAACTGATTTCCCCACTGATTTCTTTCCACTGCTTAAAAAGTCATCCTTTTATTTCTTCCAAACTTAAACATCGCAATGCTTTTTATTCTGTTAAAAACTGACTAAACCCCTAATGACTGCGGCAGATTCAAATTGCCGTTGACAGGCTTTTAACCCTCTGGGGTCTAAAGGCTGAGTTATACTTCTTTTAACTGCCCTTGCGCTTTCTTCTTGCGCGTATGTTAATGGCTCGAGACGTTTATACTTCATTTAGCTTTGCCGGCGCTTGCGTGTGCTGCATGGCGATTCACTGCCAGGAGAGTAGGTGGAGTAGCGGGTTTTTTCAATGACAAGCCTACTATGATGAAAGGAAATTCACCGCCAGGACCTCTTCGAGTGATTCATGCTTCTTCTTCTTGTAAATAGCCGGTATTTTGTCAGATTTTCAACACCTTGGGGGTCTAAACGACTACTTTCTCGCCTGAAAATGTTTCAAATGTTGCTAAAGTTATATATTTACAGAGTTTATAGCTTAAGCGAAATCAGCTTTTCAGGCCGGCTGATTTCGGCTCTGGCAGGAGTGAAGTGCACTGTGTGTAAACGCTCTGCATGCTGTCTGATCGATGAGTATGTCGTTTTCAAGTAGTAGGCTTGCGTCTTTTCTTGCGTGAAGTTTAGAAAATTGAGGTGACACACGCAATCTCGCAATGGGGGGCTTGCAACCGCGCAAGGGCTTGCGTTTCTTCTTGCGTCTTGCTTTGCGTCTTGCGTTACCGACTATAAACCAGGCTTAAGGCCTTTTCAGAGACTTTGAGGCAGTTGTCACCACCTTGACATTTTCAAGTATTTCAACTAACTGTAAACATCTATGCAAAAGTGACACATATGGTTGTATTCTGAAAAGCCTAACAAAAAACAATATGAGAGTGAAGTGAATGTAATACAAACAAGTTTTATTTAAATTGAGGGGAAACACAACTGTACAAAAAAACAAGTTTTAGAGGTCTTCAAACAGTGCAAGAAAACACACTATAAATATATCTAGCCGAGACTTTTGAAGGTTGAACCTTGTAAACAAAAGTGTTGGCTGCATAAAAGTAAAAAGTGCAGTCAGAAATGTTTTTTTGTTTTCACACAAACTGTAAAAAAGTTTTTGTAACTCCAGTCAGTGTCTCTGAGTGTTGAATACTAATTAGATGGGTGTGTAACACCCCTGATCACCCCCCACCCCCCTGTAACTCTCCATGTGATAATTGTCTGTCACTGGCAGGACATTGCTGCCTCCCCCCACATGCTGGCTGAATGGGGCGTGTTCTCACCTGTGAATAGCCACTCAATCACCTGGTACTTTACATGTGAATAGCGATAGGTGTGGCCTAGGAAGCTGCTAAAGTCTGAGACAACAAAAAATCCAAAGATTTCTGTTCACTCTCTTTAAAAAGGGCCAGCTATATAATTTATTTTAAAATATATATATTTGAAAACTAGAAGTTTCAAGGTTTTTAATGGTCACTTATATGTTTGAATGACAAAAACTCACAGAGTTACAGATGTGTTTTTGGAGATGTGTCAAAAATGCCCACCGGTGGGCATTAGACCCCAGAGTGTTAATGAACTAAGAGAAGCTATATCTGTTCTTGCTGGCCTTCACTTGTTACCTGTGAGTTTTAGAATTGATTTTAGGATTCAACTGCTTGTTTTTTAGGCTTTCAATGGTCTGGCCTCTGCTCATATCTGTGATCTCCCTATTAGCTTGATTACTCCTTCTGGAAATATCCCTCTAATGAGTCCTAAGACTTTGCATGTGACCAAAGATAACCATGGCTTCTCTGCTTGGGCCTGTCAGATAGTATCATGCAGTATTTAATCCAAAATCATTTTTCAAAAATGTTTTAATTATTTTTACTCTTTTTTCAAAGTCGACATGTATGCATAAATATTTATGTATACATACAACAACAGTCTATAAGCGTTAGGGAACTTAAGACAACAATTGCTGTAGTTTTACATGCAATTTTTTCCCCGTTTTAGCCAGATATAGGGAAAAAGATTTATTTTTGTTACATTTTCATGTCACAGGGTGCAAAAGTTTTTTTTTTTAAATGACAGGTCGGGACAGAGGTCAGGCTGCTATTGCATCCTTTTTCATGATGGCTATTTTAAGACATACAAAACATGGCATGAAATTGTTTTGCTGAAAAACATTTTGAAAAACATGTGGATAGCAGCATTTGCTCCAAAACATGAAGTTCATTTTACGTTGTTGGTCCTCTCAGAGATGTAAAGGTTACTTAAACGTTTTATATATATATATGTTGTATTTTTTTCTATTTTCAAATAAATTTAGGCTATAAATGATTTAGAAATTAATTTTTTTCTTTTCAATTTTACAAACCATTCCAACCTTTTTGATAATATGTTGCACTTGTGTGTTTATGGGAGTGGGAATGAGGCATCTGATGTAAATATATGATGTTTTCTCAGCAGACCAAATCTGTTGGGATATCTGAGAATGCATTTTGACCACTGTGCCATTCAGAGTGCATATTGTCTGATATTTGCATTTCAGGGTATGATAGAGAATAAGCTTTGACTTGCAAATGACAAGTCTGCTTTTAATGTTGTTCAAGAGTACATGTTTTTTACAGAATCATAATTCCACCTCTGCTGGCTGAAATCTCAACAAGCAGCCAAGGACACTGGATGGCTTTCTATTCAAGTCTTTCATATGTCAAATTAGAAAAAGTATTTCAAAAAGCAGATGAGCATTTATCTTCTAAAAATGAGTTGTCAAATTCTATAACTTTGTTTGCTTGGAAAAGAAACGAAGAAAAGAAATGCGCAAAAAAAAAGTATTTTGTCAATTGTTATAATTCAAGATAAATAAAGGCAAGCTATGTAAACCTGTTACAATTAAGATAAATCTATTGACATTTCACCCCTTTTCTCTGCTGAGCATGACCTCCTTATGTATTAGCAACATCCGGCCATTTAGGTAAGTGTGTGGAGGGGGGTTGATGTCATGCAAAGAATGATGGGATTCTAAGAAACCCTTTTAGAAAGATGAATATCATTTGTTTTATCCATCCTCTCACATGGATACATACTCACATTGTTGTTCCATGAGCCAATATTTTTTTTGTTCACAAAAGTAAGATCATCATGATCCATTTTTCTATATTTTCATGTCTGCCTCCAGTTGTGCATTGTTGGAATTTTAGTAAACATGAAATCAAATTAAGGTAAGCATCTGCAGTGACAGACACATCCAACATTGCTGGTGTGTGTGTGTGTGCATGTGCACTCTGACGACACAATGTTCTCACCTCTCTCTAAGGCGCTATGTAGTCATAATTCAAACAAACGGCCATCTTGCACTGCATTGTGGGTAGGGGAGCATGAAGCATGGAGGTGTTTTATGGGGAGAAAAGAACGGGAAGGATGGCATGAAGGAGAAAGCTAAAGCACTAGACCTATTTTGTATTTTGCTAAAGAATTGCTGTTACATTCTCCGTGCAACATTTTTCCAAAGCACATGGAGGTACTGCTGTGAAAATGTGTAGCACAGGTGGACGCAGCAGGAGAAATTAATCAATTCTTTTCACAATAAAGAAAAGTGGGTATGAGAGCGAGAAGACAGGCAGATGGAAAACAAGTTACGGTATGAGCATCTGATGGCTGAAAAAGATAAAAGCATGTATGGGTGGGCACTGAGGTGTGATGTGGGGGCATATGAAACAGCTGTACCTTATCTGATGTGACCAAGCTTCTCTGTAAACCAGCTACAGATACATCTATGCCTTTCAACATGTGTTACTCACACATGCTATGATTTAAGTGTGACTCTACGGTCTGTGGTTGATCAGATTTTTTTCTCTGCCTCTCTGTTTCTTCTTAAGATGAGCAGGAAGCATTACAGTAGCTACCCACTGAATATTGTAGAGTAACCTCTAGACAGGTCTTATGTAAATAGGTTTGACTTGTAATCTGGTGGAATCTCATCATATTCAGTGTAGTGTGTGGGATGCTGCTGTCTGTAACAAGTTTGGAATATATTTGGGAAAGGTTCACTACATCAGGACACTTGAAGTTGTAGATGCCTACTCAGAAATGAAATGCAGAATAGCTTTTATTTGTTTGTTTTTGTGTCCCATCTCTACATGGCTGTGTGTGATGCTAAAACGAAGAATAAAAAATGATTTATTTGACCTTTTGGCTAGTTTCTAATTTCTCTACTCATTAGCTTTCAATTTTGTTTTCAATCTCTTACATAAATTCATTTAGCAATTTGAAATGTCTTTTAAGTGAGTAAAGTAATTATCTTTTGCAGTTTTATTTTCTATTCGCAAACTGCTCTGAATGGAATTGCTCCCTTGGGGATAAATAGATTCTGTATCAGGTAATGACACTTTCGTTTTAATATATTCTGTGTTCTCTAGTGTTAAGCTAACACACATATTTGTCAAAATAGCAGTGATTGTACAGCTACTGCTACATTCTCCACATGACCTTTCAAACTCAATATTTCATGTGCATCTTTTTTAGCTGTAATTATGGAGAACAACGCATGAACAAAATACATGTTAAAGGAAGAGTTGGTCAAGTCAGTGCCTGCAGCAATGTTGAAAATGTTGAAAATACTGTAAAGTCCATTTTAAGACTAAGAGATCAATTGACTTCAGGGTCCTCTCCACTCCAACAATGTATTCCTCATTTGTCTTGTTGCGGGGGTGGTGGTGCAAGGGGTCAGTCAGTTTTCTGAGCTGAGTTTCTCATTGTTACTTTAGAGCTAAATGTATTACTGTTAGTTGGGAGCTACTTTTATACCTCTCTCGTGGGAAGTTTTGATTTGTCACTTCATGGGTTAAGAAGAATTTTGTCATCACTGGCTGCACATGGCACACATTAGTAAAAAAGCATTTCAACCACAAGAATCTCTTCCAGGAACCAGGGTCTTTTAGGGGGTCTTATTCTCGGCTCCCTCCAATCCAAACACAGTAGTGCCAGTGAAGAAATTTCACCCCTAAAAATGACCCTGTTATGCAGTTTGAAACTTTTGAGATTAACTGGAACCTTTGGGGCAACACCTACAGTGCTGAATATATTTTAGTTTGTTGAGTAGTACCAGTGTTTTATTTCTTTTTCTTGTCTTAAGGCAGCTACACACTGTGAATTTTTAACAATTGTCTAAGTTCACTGCAAGCCACACTGTGTAAAAGGCATCTTAATGATCTTGGCTACAACATCATGTTTAATGTGTACAGACTTTATGACCATGATACATGACAAGAAAGGAGTAAATATAAGCAATAATCTTAGCATCCACAGCCCGCACATATGTATAACTGACAGATTTTGCATTAATACAGCTGAAATGTGCTTACTGCTTTGACTGTTTTGTAGGCAGCTGTGTGCATAAAGGCAGTGGCGGCTCCTGACATTTTTTTTAGGTAGTGCAATTTCCAGTCTGCGAAAGCTGCATCAGAGTGTGCTGTGCGAAGCTGAACTGATTGCACTGATGCAAACCTGTTATGTTCCCACACAGGAAATAAAATGTCTGATCGTCCAGAAACTCCTTGTCTTCTTTAAATAAACACAACGCAGAGTCGAGGGGTTATTTGGTCTGCCAAATAACCAAAGTGACTGCAATTTCCCCCGTTACGTCCATAAGTACCATAAAAGTCCATAGGACTGAGGTATATTTGTCTAGGTAGCATAATTTATTGTAATAATTTTTAATAATTTTTTGTTATTTTTTGCATAATTTGCCAATCAGTTAATATTACACCTTAACCATTATTTATTTATTTTCCTCATATTGTTCCAGGATTCTATGAGATAAGTAAACACATAAGCTCTTAATGATAGGATTCATTCAATTTTCATTCTACAGAATGTAATTAAAATGACAGCATATAAATCCAAGTCAAGTGTTTATGGAAGTTTTGGAAAATATGACTTAGAAAAGCATAACCAGTTGTTAAACATGGTTAAGTGCAGCTTACTTATGTGAGATTTCTCTCTTTTTTAAATATAATACTGCACCATTAACAATGAATGTGTCATTATACATTCTGCTATCATTGTCAACATTATATAAAAGATTTAAATCATTACAAGTCAATGATTGAGCACAAAAGGGTAAGTTATTTAGCTACATCAAAAACTACCTGGAAAAATAGCAGGGTTGGTGGAGCCCTGGGTTTCATCTTTGCCTCGCAAGGCTAGCTCGAACATCCCGCAAAATTCTTCCAAACTTCCTTCTCCGCATTAGTACGACGACTAAAGGGCACTTCTGTCAGAAACACTAACGTATTGTTGCACTCGACACTCGCCATCTTCTTCATAGAATGTTTTTTTTTTTTTTTTCTTTATTGAAAACCACAATGTTACAACAACAAGTAGAAAGTTCATGGTCCCGCGCAACAGACATATGACGAAAGCACGTTGTGCGTCGTTTGTGCGAGCACATAAACTCTCATAGAGAATGCATTGGGAGCAGGATTTTTGAAAAAAACCGAGGTCCCATTCATGTCAATGGGAGCTTCCTGGTGCAAATTCGACCCTGACAGAAATCGCACAAAATGGGCGTAGCAACACCAGGCGCAACATTAATCTGATTGGACAATGACATATACAACCAGTTTGCCTAGTAGATCAGTCCCGCCTTAGCAACTAGATTTAAAAAAAAAAAAGAAAAAACTCCGTGTTTGGTAGTGCGTCGCACAAATCGCCCCTATGGAGGAGCCGCCACTGCATAAAGGAGTGTTGGGGAGGAGCGACACACTTCCACTGATTCCATTTGCCAATTCTACCCTGTTCCTTAGATCCACGTGGAGGGGCTGAATTAGTCTTTTAGTTCTTTTTTTTCTTCTTTTTTTAAAAAGAGCCCTGTGTTGTTCAAGTTCTGAGTGCCTTGAGTGATCCAACACAACAGTTTCTTTGTCAAACAGGTAAAAAATGTTAGACAGCAATATGCTTAATTGCTGGTTCGGAACAGAACTAAACCTCTCTGGAAAGACAGGACAAACAAAACAGAAAAATAATTACATAATCAGACAAGTCCAGACTTAGGACAAGATTTTATTTGAAAATATCTTATTGAATAAGATCAGATGTGATGAGTTAAGCATCCACTATGTGCTATTAAGAAAACTACAACACATGGAGCATATTGAAAAAAAATTGTGCTGTGTTTTCTATCCAAAAAGCCAAAATATTTACCTTTATCATTTGCAGTTTGACTGACAGGTTGAGTTTAGCAGCATGACAGGTACTGCAGTCAGCAACTGCCGTCAGCACAATGCATAGGAGACTTCCCAAAAACACCTACACACAGATGTATGCCATATACCCGTCTCCTTGGGTTAGCAGAAGAAGACAGTAATCGTGTTTGCCAGGTTATTGGCTGTTTCAACGAAGCAGTCTACTGATAATGGGTCGAAAGGGTCTCAGTGTGTGTGCACACGTGTGTGAATGTGTGTGTAAAAGAAAAAAAATTAATAAATGGCATACAATGCTATGGTATCCACTGGGCAGCATGAAAGGGAACAATCATGAGAGACAGATAGAGACTCTACCCTCTGAGAAACAGAGTGAGTGGAATGAAAAAAAGAGGCAGATTGAAAGTATAAGAGAAAGAGGGAGGGAGAGACATATGAGAAAATCAATGTACTGTCCACCAGGGACAGAATGTCATGAAGGTTTTTTTACTCTGTGGTATAATGGAGGGTTGGAGCCCGTTACTGCAAGAGTCACCTTGTCTAATGGAGGGACGGATACAGGGATGGTGGGAGGGTGAGAAAGAGTAAAAGAGGGGAATGTTAGTTGGAGACAGGGAATTTAAGGAATGAGACTAGTTGGAACGAAATGAGGAATGGACCCAAAGAAAAAGGGTAGGGAGAGAGTGAATGACAAAGGGTTGCTTGTGGAGAAAGAGATAAAGACCACAGAAAAAATAGGGAAGAGAATTTGAAGAAGAGACAAAAGAGGGGAAATGAAGAAGAAGAACATACATTTGATAGATGATTAAGACAAACAAGGGGAAAAATGACAAATGACAAGAGACAGAAATTGTTCGGAGGAAAGATAGAGGATGATGATGAGATGTCAGATGATGGAAGAGTGAAAGAGGTAATGAAAGATGGAGAAAGGGAAAGTGATATAAAAGTGATACAATTTGAGTGGCAGAAGAGAAGGAGAGAAGATATGAATGCAGAAAAAATGGAGCAGGAAGAAATGTAAGAGTATAGAAGAGTAAACTGATTCACCTTGTGGGTCAAAGCTGTTTAGTGGAAAATATTTGAATGGAGAGAAGTCAATTTTGCCGTCCAGTTTGACTGATCTGACTTCACAGAGAGTGAGCAGCTATGCTACAGCACAAAGTCAGATGTTGAAATGGTAAATTCAGAGTGCCGGATCTTTGAGTGGAGTATGTTACTGTACGTGCAAAATCTAGAAACAGCAAATATTGAATCCAGTAGGACACCTGCAGGAGTCTGTGGCCACACTACAGTAGGTGTAAACGTGTGTCACTGTGTCAATGTGATGCTGTGAATCACCAAAAAAGATCCTGCTCACTCAGCAAACCTACACGGACATGTTCAGCTTCAAGACACTAATATCAGTTACAAGGTGCTGTAAGGTCACAGATACAATAAGATATCCTCAGCAGTTGTTTGCTTTTTGGCACTGATCGTCAAGTGGTTGTAAAACGTGAGTGAGTCTCAGGTCAAAGACGAAAGCTTGTGTGCAGCATTTAGTTTGAATTGTGTTCGATGTGAGAGTGGATTAGATGATCAGAGGCCAACCTGAACTTTAAGGTTTGAAGCCAAGCCCCGGGAACTTGCTCTCTCCTACTTGCTTGCACACACACAAACACAAAGACTATTTCAGAGTCATTTAATTTAAGAGTAATAATCTTCTGTAGGGTTTGGCGGCCACATTGAACTTACATCACTGTTGGGAGCTGAAACTAAGCTTAGAAGCACATTTGCCTGTAACCCAACTTTGAATTACTGATCTGTGGCAAGACGCATATTAATCAGTTCACAAATTGCTCTGTGAAAAAGCAAGAGGAACACAAAATAAGGATCTTACATCCCAGATACACAAGTTCCCGTGGAAGGAAATGACTGTGTGTTTGGCATGTTGCAGAGGTGCAAAAAATCATTCAAGCAAATGTTGGAATTTTCTCCTCCCTCTAAGCTTAGCCACGGTAATTTGTCATTTTGGTAGTTGGCTGAAATGTTATGATGCTTGTATAAGCCAACATACAGGCTCACAGTTAATCTTAGGGTCAATTTACCTACTGGGAAATCTCTAGTTTGGAAACAAGTTTAATGTTCAGCGAAAAATACAAAATAAACCAAAGAAAAAGCAATATAAAATAGATATTATGTGTAACTTAATTTTAGTCACCATGTTACACTGTGTGCACAATTATTAGGTGTGTCTTCTAAGTGTTAATTCAAGTGGTTATTAGATTTAATAACTCTTAGATATGTTTTTGTGTAATGATCATGAAAGTGGCCTGAAGTGATGAACAACCCGCGTTAATGTGTCCATAACTGTTCCCATAGGCAGCTTCATTACCTTAAGTACAATATGCTAAAAAGAGATCTAAGTGATGATGAAAATTTGAAAAAATTAAGAAAAAAGGATATTAAACCATCAAGGTCTCAATTATACACTTGTGTTAAATATTCCAGAACAGCAATCTACCTGCAGTGCCAAGAAATAGATGGTGTTAAGTGTTCAGGGGCCACGACATAGAAGCCTGAAACACACCCATAACTGATTCATAAGTTGAAATGCCAAGAAAATCTTGGCCAAGTTTTGAAATATAATTGGCTTCATGAACTGATTGAATAATTCTTTATGGGGCAGAGAGGTGTCAGCAAGGTGGAGGATGGGTATGGGCTGGTATGGGTCGCTATAATTGAACATGTACTGACATGCCAAACGTGCCTCAAAGATGACAACGGTATCACTTAGCCACCTTAATCAGCTGACTTAAATCATATTAAAACTTGTGGTGTTCACAGAGGGAAGGCAACGCACCTCATTAAACTGCATTTTGTTGGCTGTGGTTGATGCTTCAGCAAATGTTGATCATGGACATAGAAGAAATCATACAAGAAATGCTAATACTAAACTAGTCAATGAATATTTTTCAAAGGCCAAAAATGCAATCAAGCTGACCAGTTGTTTTGCTTATTTGCTACATTTGCTCTATAAAAGTGAATTAAAAAGTTGAAAGTCATTTTTTTGTAATTTTGTTGCATAACAATAATAACCTATATTGTCCCTGAGGATAACAGAACAGACTGTTCCTCTCTCTTCTCAGAGGTTCAGTGACATTTTGGATTGTATTGGCTCAAAAAGAAAAAAAAATAAATCCAGTGATATACAGTCTTTGTCATGAAATGAGTGAGCTTGGATGTTGTTTAGCAGCACTTGTCAGACATACAAAGAGTATACAGCAGCTACAACATGTTTCTCGTTGAGAGAACAATTGCAACAGTAAAGTTTGTTTACTTGCTGCTCCAGAGCTTTAGACATGATTTTTATCATGAGTTGCAGATGTTATCACAGTTCCCTTTAGTCCATGCTCACTTAGAAGCAGGAAAGCTCGAAAGTTAAACCTCAAACTTTGAAACAGCTGGTGGGAAAATAAATCTCACTACCACGTCTAATTGGCGGCCACTCTGGCATTTAAAATTCTATAATACAATCGTCATCAGCAGAAAAAATGAATGAATGATGATGTGCTTTCATTTATCTTGCTCAGCAGTAGGTCCATGGATAAAAAGAACAGAAAACAATTGGCAATCAATCAAATGTGACCCACTTTTGCTTTATAGTTTAATCATCATTAATTACTTTTTAGTCAAAATTTCAAGAATTCCCTTTAATTTCATTCAACCAACTAAAGGACCGATCGTGAGCTTTTGGTACTTGTGTGTTTATGTTTTTTTTATGTCTCGCAGTAGAATCAGTATTAAAGCGGCAGTCTGCAACTTTTTTTTAGTCATATTAGCTTGAACTGTCATGGGATTCTGGAAGTAGAATATTAAATAGGCTGTTTAGTAAAAATAACGAAATCTGTAGCTCCCTCTGAAGCCTGTAATCATGCTTGCAAAAACCGAGCGCTCCCGGCTGTTTTTAACCAATCAAGTTAGGGTGGAGGAATCCTACCTGTCAATCACAGCTTGTGCACACGCTGCTGAGCGTGAGTCTGCCCCAGCTTGTGTGCGCTCACACTGGTGTGAACTCACGTGCACAACCTCGTCCACAGAGGGGGAGGGGTTTGGGGGGCGATTCGGAGCTTGTTAGAGGTTGGGGGAGGGACCTGAAAGTTGTGTCAGTTCGAATTTTCCGACTTTAGACTCGTAATTTTGAAAACTTGCCGACTGCAGCTTTAAAGATTTTCTTAACCTACCTTCTTCTCGTTTATCATTTCAATCCTATCTGGCAAAAAAAAGAAAAACAGCAAACTTCAGCTCACAGAGAGAAGATTTTTAGAGCTAATCTGTTGTTTTTAAACACCATATTCTAGATTTCTTGCCACATAAACATGAACTGTCCTACTAAACTGCTGCTATACACAGTGCTTTGTGTTGTTCTGTTTTTTTTTATTCTGTTCTACTTTGTCTATCTTCATTGAGGTCCCTTATATTGAGGATACTGCCCCAAGAGTCTGTCTGCTAGTTTAGAGGCAGGATTGATCAGCTATTATCGATGAGAAAGATTGATTAGGCAGCATATCGATCGCAGTATTGGTGATTAGGACATCATGAATAAATGACAGGATGGTATTGAGTATTTGATGTAAGGACAAAACCTCTGTGGACAAGAAGAGAGGGAATGGAGAGAGGAGAGAAAAAAATTAGAAAATAAGAAAAATGGGAACATGGGTGAGGTGAAAATGTAGAGAGGTGAGTGTGAGGATTGAAAGGGTGATGGAGGTAGAGAGAAGTGATGACAAGAATTGATGCTAAAGAGGAGCTGAGTAGGTGGGAAGGTTCAGGTTTGATGGAAATGGCGGATAAATCATTTGCAGTTTGAACAAGATTTCATTGGGAAAGCTTTTAACCACATTTGAATAAAACTAAAGGTCCAGGCAAAATAGCATATTTTGACATACCATGTCAAAGTGAAATTGATTTCTTCTAGATCACAATGATGAAATATATACACCATAAATTTCATTGTGTTAAACCTATTCTGACATCTAAAGTTATTTTGTTTTCATGGCAGTTCTGAAATATTGTCGTTTCTGGGCAGAAACATTTGATGTCCACAAAACAACTTTTTAGAGAATGAAAAAAATGTTGTTTTTTTTGTTTTTTTCTAAAATAAATGACCGCTGTGTTGTCAAAGTTTGTATTCCATCTCTCCATATGATCAGACACTTGAAGCTATCATTATTATCATAAACGTGTTGCCATATTCAAGGTTTTTGACTTGGTAATGTTGATATTTAACAGCATATAAAAGTCTGTGCACTGCATAATTTATCATCAATTTACAGGTTACAGTGTTTATTGTACCTATATGTGTGTTCAATTTTAGCTTTTTAATAAGTAAAGCTGGTGTCAACATTTTGATTCCACTGTCTCTGGAAATGTTCTGTTTCTTGTGAAAGAAAAGGTTTTACTTATTCATACGAGCAGCTCTTTATTTAATTTCCTTTATTTAGAGCAGCTCTTGCATATGGACTTGCTTAAACCTACTGCAGTGTTCTTTGTTATTTGAATGAAGGGACTACTAATAGCTATGTTTCCATACTACTACCTAATGTTAAGGACAAACAGAAATGGAAAAAATTGTTAAATAAATTGAACAAATTCAAGAAAAATATTTGTTAAGCAGTTCTAAGATGGGCCTGGGGAGAAGATACAAGGTTTTAAGAATCCAGTAGGAACAAGATTAATTCAGAAGTTCCGCATGATACTTTTTATTTATCTGTGGAATCTTAGAGAGCTGTAAAGTGTGAGTGATAAAATTGACTTGTGAAAAAATAAATCAATAAAAATGATCAAATATGGCGATATAAGGTTTCCACAAAACAGCAAAAATGCAAATGGGGGGCCAGTCTTTCCCTGTGGTTGACAGCTTTGGCCTGAAGGTCCACATTGTAATAGTCCCACAACTAAGTTTGCATGGCAAATAATTAAACTTTTCCTTGTTTATGTGATTTTTTTTTTCCATTCTTTCTGCTTGATTAGGAGCTTTTTGGAGCATGTACTCACACTGGCCATTAGTCGGTGAGAGCACGATTGAAAAGAAAGGAATCAGCAAAGTGCAATGACTGTGGAAAACGCTGTGAAGGACAGTTCTTTAACCCGGCAACACTTGCGTGAAGGCTGAAGGATTAGTTCTCAAGAATCTGAACTTAAGCTGCATTTGTGTATGGCACACAGTAAGGGAAACAAAGTAATTACACATGTTATGAGCCTTTATTGTAAAACTACACTTGCACTATGTACCAATGTTACAATTTCACATCATGCCATGAGACCAGATTAAGCTTAGCTTGCACCAACAGAGCTTATGGTCACATGTCCTCACCACTGTTACCAAATTCAGATAATTTGTCCTGGCTTTCAGAGATATGGGATAAAGCCTTGTTTATCCTCATTGTTGGGAACATTTTATTGCACTTACTGTAATGAGTTGTCATCGCCTCCAGTTTTTATTACCTTCTTTATCATCCCTATCTTCACTTTAATATCAGAGCAGGTGAAATCAGAGGTGAGGGGAGATACTAACGCTACCACAAATGACGCCAAAACACAGAAACCTTGAGCTGAAATTAAACGAGAGCACGTAATTTTGATAGATAACATCAATAGAATTTTTCATCCTTTTAGTTTTAGAGCAGCACGGCACAAAGGCTTCAAATGCAATATATTAAGCAACTAATTGGGCCTAAGCAATTGCAGGTAAAATAAAAAGACAAATTAAATATATTTTGGGAGTTTTATTTCTACTTTTCTGTAATTAGAGATGGTATAGAAGTTAAAAAGCCCACATTTTCTTAATTTATAATAGTTTGACGTATTGCCTGTTGTTTCTTTTCTCAAACTAAAATATTCTAAATGTTTTGTAGATTGCTTTGAAGTATGCACATGACATCATTTTCCATGACATGACAGTATGACACCATGGTATGTAGTTTTACAGTTTGTCTCCAGTGTTGTAAAGAGATAATTTAAAGAATTAGGTTCAATAACAGAGAAACAGAAAGGGTGAAACAGATTCAGGTATATAAAAGAAAGAAAAAAAAACATGTCACAAGAGAGCGAGGAGAAGGAAAGAAAAAGTGATTGTACTTACAAGTTCTTGACACTGGTAATTCCTCTGAAAGCTTTCCTTGGAACCGCCTGAATCTGGTTCTCACTGAGGTCTCTGGAGAGACAGACAGAGAGACAGAGTGAGATTGAGAAAGACAGTGACAGAAAACATCCGTTGAGGTATGCAAAGCACTTAGAGATAGGAGAAATCATCAGATAATCAAACATACAGCCAATTACAGAAGAAAGGCACAGAAGGAGAAATAGATGAAGAAAGGGAGGAGGAAAGAGAAAGGGTGATGTGACATTTATGATCAGTGGAACAATTTGGTCCAAAGAGCTTCAAAGACAAAAGGAACTATCAGAAATATTGCTGGCAGGAGGCCATCTGCTGCCTTGAAGTATGTGTGTATGTGATTAATGGAGAGGCAGTGACAGGGAAAGAATGAGGAAAGCATCAGAGAATCAGAAAGTGTGTGTGTTGCATGTGTGTGTTTCACATGTTTTAATAGGTTCTTTTTTCACTTGAGCCCTTCCATATTGCAGCTTTTCATTTCTAAGAAACTAAAGAGCACAAACTTGTTTTATACCATCAGTATATAGCATGACTCTTTTGCTCTCAACACACACAGAAAATACGGCAGTGCACACAACACCCTCACCGACTCCGCTTCTTCTCCTGTATTGAAAACCTATATGAGCTAAATGATCTTTGACATGACACAATATTTTAGCCTTAACTCTATTAGTGTTGTTGTTTTGGAAGGAGGCCTGGCAGAGAAACAGGGCTCAGAAAGCATAATGTAATTAGAAGGAGAGACAGAAAGGTATGAAAATATCAGACAAGCTAATCGCCCTATATTCCTGCCAGTCAGGCCTAAGCTAAACACTCCATGTGCAAAGTCAATCAGTGGCAGCACAGTAATACATGACCATGCATGTTAAATAGTCAGCATACACTTAGATAATCACAGCAGAGTTGCTCAGAGGAGTGTCAGATCTCGGCCTGGACTTTCCTGTTTGACCTTGCGGCACTAATACGCGTATGCTTTTACACACATACATCACCGTAATCGGCCAGACAGTATGGGCTAAGGCAATTCTGCATCAATTGCATTCATTAAATTTTCTTGAAACAGAGTTAAATGTATGTAATGTATATGCCAGGCATTGTATACTTTTAGAGCAAATTAAATCTGTGCTTTCATATGCAATTTTGTTCAGCACATGAGGAAACAAAGGCGCTAGAGAAAGGTAAACATTAGACACACAGGAATTGTATTATGATGTTTTAACGTGCAGCATATGGAAAATATTCATTGTGTGTACATTTTTGGTTTTGAAACATTTTGGGTATAGAAAGGAGGTTTTCATCCTTTTTTCTGTCTTTGTTGGTGCCGTTGACAGAGCAAAAAGAAAGCAAAGCAGTTGCTTTCCATTGCATGTTTCCTTCTTTTCTTATTCTTATCTCCTGTCATTCTCACCATCTATATACCTAACTAGCTATATCAATGATTTCATTTAGTTAATCTCAATTATTTGCAATTATTTTTGTGGCTCTGCCCTTTGTGGATTGCTGACAAACAAAGTGGAGAGTGATATGTAAAAAAGAAAAGCAGGAAAATTAAAACATGATGAACGAGAAGCGCATTGAAAAAGTCAGATTTCAAAGAAGGTTTGCAGCTAGTAAATTTTTTATTGTTTTGTTTACCAACCATGATATTTATTTGTTATTTCTTCCAACAGAAGGAGAACCATCCAAGTCAAATAAAAGCCATTATGAGACTGTGTGTCTCTCTGACGGCCTTTATGACTCCAGCTGAGTGACTGACATGGGCTCCGGGAGTCCACAGTTTAGGCACACATAATAAAATTCATATGTCACAAGGCTTTGAAAGGAGTTTTAATCGTAAGGGTGTTTTCGGGTTGTCCATTTATGCAGTTTATTTGAGTGTTATAGAAACATTTTTATTACCCAGCTGCATCCATAGCTGTCCCTGCTATGGTAATATTTTGGAGGCGTAAACATATATGCTAAATAATTAATTGGAAAGAAGAAAAGTACTAAAATGTAAGCTCGATGAACACAGCAGGATAAAGCACACAGTTACCTTCCCAACTGGACATTAGAGTGACTTTGTTACAAGTTGCAGTCTGACTGATTAAGAGGGTTAGGGTGCATGTATCGAGACTTGTCTTCATGTACAGTCAGGAAAAAATAAACTCCATTATGATAAGTATACAATCTTAAGGATCTTAAGAAAGCTGTGCACAAAGAAATGCCCACAAACATCAGTGAAGTGAAGTAACATTGAAAGCAGTGTGGGACAAAAGTGGGGTTGACACAAACAAATAGGGGCTGGCCCTCAACATATGGAGAGATAGATAAAACAAACAAACAAAAACAAAAATGTCACGACAATGTGCTTACCAAAATAAGACATTTCAGTTTATACCCATTGTATTTTATCAAAATAAACATGTCTTTTAAATGTTGTGTTGTCAAGGATTAAGCAACTGTCAAAGTAGCCGTTTGATTCCTTCATTTTGAGCATTATTAACAATAAAGCCCTGTTAAGTACAGAAGGTTTTCCATTCAACTAAATTCATACAAGACTTTGATAAAGTGCAAGAAGAATTAAGTGTGCAGTCACACATTGTTGAGCGAATAGTTGATTCAGCCTGTTTACCATGTTGTTCATTCAGTTTTCTAGCTGACTCTGCTTTTTCTTTTTTTTTTAACATATTCTACAGAAAAAAATGATGCTGGAGTTTTACACATCTACCAGTGATTATGGGATTTCCATAGAAATGAGTAGACTCACTTACAGTTGATTCACATATGAACGCATGATGAAATGAAGCATACGTGTTTATGTGCACTATTCCAAATGTTGTTGTGAGGCATTAAAATGAGGCACCGCACAATATGGCAAGTCGTACTGATCGAGAATTAGAAGCAAAAGCCTGCCCCAAACAAAGGCTTGGTATCCTAAGCAGTTATAGTAAATAAAGACCTCAGCACATATTTGATGAAATATGAGTACTTCAAGTTATTGCTGCTGAGGTTGATTCTACAAGCTATTAATGCATTCGATTTTCACACACTACTTCTGCTTTTTTGCTTAGTTTTGGGGAAATAAATAACACCACGGCATGTGTTTCTGTTCATCTGAGGTTGTATTTAGCTCATTTTTAAGACCAGATCTTGTGTTTTGATTTCCTGATCTGTAAAACCTTACAACTGAAGTAGGGTGTATATTCTTGTTCACATGACTGTGGGATCTAATGCACTTACTAAGAAGCTGATTGAAAAATAGTCCTTTGGGACCTTTGATATTCGAGAAGATGTCTTTGAATGCCATTTCGCATTACATTTAATGGCTTTATTCTCTGGCAGATGTTGTAAATTACTCTTTATGATGTCACAATATATTATTCACGTCGGATCACATTCAATATCCAGAGCTACATTACATCTTCATGTAAACAGTTGTTCTCCTTCATCTCCGAGTGAGTCATACCTGACGACCTTTGAGAAGAGTGAGCGCTATCACCAACAAGATATTGGCCTGTGATCCTTGAAAAGGACACTCACTGATAGACTAACCACGAAAGCACATACACACAGGAACACACAGGGCTCATTTGTATAGTTGGATGGGTTGTACACCAGTGTGCTCGCACACTTCAATAATTGGGTTTAGCCTTTTTTTTGTCCCCCTCTATTGCCACAGCGTTTGAGGAACCGAGCAATTAATCTGTGAGGAATTCTATTAAAGAAACGAATGGCTGTTTGAATTATACATCAGTTCTATTTGGATGACAAATTCTGTAAATTACAGTGATACTGATTATGAAAACAACTTCAGACCATTTGAGGGATCAAGGGAAGAACTGAACAGAGACAAGATAAAGTTCCCAAAAGTTCCAGTATACCAAGTTTAGAGCTGAAGGCCAGAAAGAGAGGAAGGCGATTGCAGTGCACTGCTTAAGAGTAGAAGGAAGAAGAATAAATAGCAACAAAAATAGAAAGAAATATCCCTTAATTTTCCATTCCATGTTTGTCATAGCTTTTTAAGTACTGTATAATTCATAGATTTTAGACCAAACCTCTTCTAGGCCTTTTTTCACTACACACACCCCAACCCTGTTGGTTAACATTTCCCAGTCATGGCTTTTCTTTTCTGGGCATGGTGACTCTCTGTGGCCCCTAGCAGTCTTTAGGGATTGAGGATGACAGAAAGATCCTCTTTGGGTTGGGGTAGTGGTGGTCGTGTTAAGGAGTGTGTGTGTGTGTGTGTGTGTGTGTGTGTGTGTGTGTGCTTCCAGCTATCACCTCCTCAATATGAAGTTCCATTATTCATGTGAGAAGAATAATAACACTCGCCAGGTCACCCTTTGTTGCTTCGGATATTACTGTTAACCCTTTAAACACGAATGCACACAAGGACACACACTCCACAGGCTATACTGTGCCCCCTTTAATACTGGTGTTAACCCTTTACATATAGAAATGCACAGAAAACAACACCACAGAAACACACTTTAAGTCTGTATTTTATCATCTTTTCTGTTTATACATGTAGACTCAATAAACCTCTTCTCTCGGGGTCTCTCACGATGCATTTTTCAGTGTAACAGCAGACTCCAAATAATAGATGGATCCACCCTCAGGCTCATTCAGATATGAGCTAAGGCCACTCAGCTCTGAACCATTAACCTACGAACAGAAGAGTGGAGGCAGACCTGTTTGATTTCACGGGGCTTTGTATCAGACAGCATCACAGGAGGTCTTAGTTAGACAGAAATGACATGGAGGGGAGCAGAGGTGTGTGTCCGTGTGTCAGGTAGAATTTGTGAGCCTTTGTATAAGAAACAGCAGGCAAGTGTGAGTGAATGGGTTGCAAAATACATGCATCTTTGTGTCTGTGTCTTTTATTAAAAGGAGAGCGACTGTAGTGGAACAAAGATAGAGGAGTGACCCTTGGCTGAGCTCCAGAGGGACAGAAAATTGAGGAAGAGGAAGGAAAGAAGAAAGTAGGAAGACAGGGGTTACACATTTTTGTTTAGTTTTTTCTAAACCTGGGACCTTTACTGGCTGGTGCAAGCCTCTGACTTCTTCTCTTCTTGTCTCACTTCTCTCCTCTCACTTTTTTCCAACCAGCTATATGCCTTTCCCTCTCTGTGTCTGTCTCTTTTTTTATCTCCCTTGGGAGCCGTAACTGCATTTAATATTGTTCCATAAAGAGAGTAATAAATATCGACTGCTGGCTAGCTCACATTCCCCTTGTTTTTTAAGGCACTCTACTGTAGGGTACAAGCAAAGTCATGCAGCCAGTATACTTACTGCTCATACTGTAGCTCTGATTCAATACTTTGTGGTATTTATAACCTCTATAATCATTAACCTGCTATTTATACTATTTCATCTTGGTGTCAAGTACTGCCTTTAGGTCACAATAAGTATATGGTAAGAATTTAATACCCGAAACAGAAGTTTCAAATAATTTCTGAAGCTGTTTAAGTTTTTTATGTCATGACTACGTGCTTCTATTCCCTTTAAACCATTTTTCTCACTGTTTGTACGACTTACAAATTGAAAACATGAAAATAGTGAGTCATCGATGGATTCATACACTTAAACAGTGAAGGTAGCCATGCATTCATATCTTCTACTCAGTTTGGTTTTACAGTATTATTACAACCCTACAACAGGTAGCAGAGAGACTTTTTGCAACACGGCCTCTGAGGGGAATTCAAATTAAAGTTAAAAAAAGAAACCTATTTCTAACCTTCATATATCCTGGGAAAAATTACAGTCCGTCAAATCTGCATATTGGCAATGCCACAAATGTATAGCTTCATGCATTTTCAACTGAAACCCTCCCATTATAACCACTGTCTTGGCTACAGTGCCACTATACTGCACTGATTCTGACTTATGCCAACACACTGTGGGAGATGTATTTTCCATCCCGCTGGCAGTACATTGGGAACAGCAGGACTGCAGTATGGCACTGTATGGTAAAGGATTTTTTTTATTCTAAGTCAACAATTCTGAACAAACTCTCTTCTTATGTTTCCAAACTGTGTCATAGTTCTAAGCAGGGAAGTGATGATGGTCTAAATAGTGGTTCCCAGCCTTTTCGACACAACCCCCAACTATATAAGACTCTTGTTTGCACGCAATGACACTTTGAAAAGCACTCTACAAAGTCTGTTTTTAACGCAATCTACAGGTTATGTAATATAGAAAACTTTCCCTTGTCTAATGTATGTTCTTTTTTCGTGTTCTTTTTTTTTTCTCCATAACCGAACATAACAGAAGTTATCTCTCCAGCCCTCTCAAGAATCACTGATCTAAAAATTCAAGTGCTTTATAATTTAAGCTAACAGTCTGATTACTGTAGCCTGATGTTTGCCAGATGGATTGATCAGTAGAATAGTATTGATTGTCTTGTTTAGCTCTCTGAAAAAAACATGATTGGTATTTGTAGAAAGTACAGAATTACTAATGTGCATTTCGTAAAAGCTTGCCATTTAGATAATAGAATAAATGTCATTTTTTGGGAAAATGAAAAAGAAATGCTGCGGAGACAGTAAAACTGCTTTCCATCAGAACCATATAACCTTAAAATCTGCCTCTGTGTTCCAGCATGACATTAATGGAGGACACACAGAATGGCCTTAGTTCCATATTTATCTCTCTTTTTTTTTGCCTCTCTCTTTCCAGTCTTTGTAATTCTTCACCAGTCCTTTGACTCTGTGCCCTTGCTTCGGAGCCCTGTCCCTCCTCCCCTTTCAACCCCAACCCCCAATCCACTTCCAGTGATTTAATTAAGTGGGCGCTGTATGAATGAAAATATTACCCTCCTCTATTGATCATGTTGGATGGGAGCTTGACAGCCCTGGCTGGCTGCAATGGGACAGGACAGCCACTTTTCTAACTTGCTCCATTACATGGACCTAAGTAAGTATGTGTATGTGTGTGTGTGTGTGTGTAGGGGGAGGGGGTGGACACATGAGTGAATGATATTGTGTTAGATTATTCTAGAGTGTGTTTTTGTGTGCACATTTGAATGTGTATGCAAGGGGAAAAGCCATCAGGGAGCTGTAGCATCAGACTCAAACTAAGCGTTCTCAAAAGCTCTCACGGGCCCTCGCAAATCATTTGATCGAGACACACAACCACACACACCTACATAAACACACACACATGTGCACACATTCCTCAAACACCTCCTTTGATACTGTATCAGCAATATAAATGGACATTGTCTGCACTTTTTGTTTCTCCAGCTCCCTCTCTTCTCTGTTCTTTCGCCTCCTCTATCCATCGCTCTTCGTAAGGCTGTAAGTATCTATTATGTTTTGTCGATACAGTAATTAAATTGGACAGCTTAATGCAATTCTCTGTGATCCATAGGCCTTTATGGATATAAAAGCTTTTCTGGCCCTGCGCCCGAAAGACATCCAGCAAATTTAGATGAGTTACTATCGGCAAAAAAAAAAGAAAAAATACTTGTAGAGGTTAAAGCAGCAGGGTGCACACATGGTCATTTGTTATTGTCCAATTCACTTAAATGTCCCAGATGCCATTTTGTTTTAATGCATTTTCTTATTTGAATTGTCATCCATAGGACCAAGCAGTGTTACTGCTGGGCCCCTTCTTTCTTTATTCTTGCAAGCTTCCTTTTCTTCAAGTGCTTTAGCGAAGTGATATTCCAGGCTCTTAGGAACATTTATGGAGGTAATAAAACTTAAAGCAGTGGAGGATTAAGAGACAACATTAGAATGGACACAGAGGCACAAGAGATAAATGGAGGGAGAGAAGATGGTGGATTAAAAGACAGCAAAGAAAAGACACAGGTTATAAATAGTTGAGGTGATGGGTTGATAGATAAATTGAAGACAACATATCTGTATATTTATAGAGGTAAAGTAATTCCAAATTGGAACTGGCCAAACCACTAAAAATATAATAATAATCTGCTTAAACCAAACTTAAATATATTTAAAAATGTGAAACATAAGATTCGCCAATAAAATCTATCAAAAGAGAAGCTAGAAGTTTTTCACATAATAGACAATCTCTAAAATGAGAAGAATAAACATAACAAAAGAGAGTCGTACCAGATGAGAGCAAAAGGAAAAACAACACATTGTGTACAAACTAGGAAGTTGGGTGATTATTTCATCATGAGAAAAACAAGACAAAAAAGTATATTGGAAACAAAGAAGAAACCTAGAAAAGTGGGCAGGTATAGTGTTCATTAACTTGTCTCTGTAACCAAAGCAGTTAAATCAAATAAATATTTCAATCTGCATCATTCCATCAAAGAATTTTTAAGGAAATTGTAAAATGGCATTCTAAACCTTCCAAAAATTGCCTATATTTTCCAGTGGAACAGTGTAAAAGACATGGTTAGGTTAAGGGATACAATTTTTCATTTCTAGGTTTGAATTTCAATAAAAACATGGTTAAAACTTGGCCTCATGTCACATGAGCAATGTCCTCTTAAAAAAAAAACGGCTAAAATAAATCATCATACCTCAAATTTTCATTATCATATTATTATTATATCATTATTGCATTTAAGATCTGGACAGACATGGATTACTTTTTTGGTTAAATGGATTTCTTCTTTCAGAAACCAAGAGGCTTTTTGATATCCCCTTAATGCAAATACAGCAGTCCATATAAAGAGTAAAATGTTAGAACTAAACATAGAACGGAAAATAAAAACGGGAATATATAGCATAATTAAAAAATTCTGGCACTGACAACAGGTTTTTGGGAAAAGGGTGACACATCTCATTGCAAATAGCAAATGGCTTGGCAAGCCTTTAAAGCATATAGTAAAATACTTTACTAAATGGCCAGTGGTGAAACAGAAGTTAAGTGCTGCTTATGCATTAGAATGAGGATGAACCTAACAACCCCTCGTTGGGCTCTTCTCTGAATAGCTGAATGTGCCACATGGCAGGAGAGATGGACATACCTTGAAGAAGATGGGCTGTTAGGGAGACTAAAAGGAGGCAGACACCTCACAGGGAGGAAAAGAGGAAAGATGAGGGTCGACAAGAGGCAAGGTGAAGTAATGAGGATGGGGTATAAAGCTGGCAGGTGATGGAGTGAAAATAGGTGACAGGTGCAAGAAGCTAAGGACAAAGTCAACGATTCACAGTCAAGGAAGTAAAGTAGGAGGCAAGGAAATATCGGGATGCAATGGGTGAGGAATTGAGGAGGAATTAAGAGAAAGAAGGTTTGGTAAAGAATTAACGGGATGGAAGGGTAATGGAGGTAGAGAAGGAAGGGGAGAGGAAGAAATGTGAATAAAAAGCTGACTGTGGCGTTTTGCCTTTATAAGCATCTTGGGAACACCCATAAATAATACACAGCAAATTAGCAGATTGGACAGAGGAAGGGTAGCTCGAAGTGTGCTTGTGTGTGTGTCTGCTGCAGAGTGAGAGTGCTTCTCTGAACGCACAGACATGCATGGAAATGATCATATATTACCCTGAATGTGGGCACTGAATGTTCAGCACAGCCTTGTTCATTGCCTATATGTCCACTTGCCCTGTATATGTTGTGTGTGTGTATGTAAGGCTTTCTCTGAGCTCTGATCTGTCTCTCAGCAGGTCAGTGTTGTCAAGGTTACTGCAGGCCATTTTGCCGAGGGCCAATTAACTTTTACCACAGAAACCGAACAAAACAGTGCAGGTGTCTCAGCGGTGCCGAGGTTAAATAGAACGAGTGAATATACGTGTTTGTGTGGTGTTTCTTGTCGAAGAGTATTGTTTTGAACAAAACTAACAAGCAGAGAGGGAGAAAGGCATCAGACGAAACAAAGTGGTGTTTGTGAGTGACAGAAAGTAGTGGAAACAGTACTCCTGTGTTGCTTCTGTGTTTGGCCATAACGGCAGAATCATCATTATGATAGTGAGAAAAGAATAAAATACAGAGAGACAAGAGGGATTTTAACAGTTTTTTTCACCGTTGGTCAATGTAAAAAAAGCCGTTGTGTGAAGTTATTGCTGTGGACAAGAATGACTTCCTGTGATGTTCTTTGATGCAGCGAAGCCGAAGAACGCTCTGACTGAACAGATTTCGTTGCCATCATGATGCCAAAGCAATCTCATGATAAATAGCATATTTCCTACACTGGTTCACATCAAAATATCTATCAGTTCCACAAAGAAGCCTTGCAAATGTAGAATTGCAACATTTTACTTGCAACATTTTCTACCATGATACAGTTCCTGCCATAATGCTGAAAATGTTTCCAGCTGAGACCTGATGACGACTGACCCTAACAATGTAATGATGTCGACAACTTACATTGTTGACAAGGACAAAAAAGCTTAAAGGGCAGAATGACTTTTGATGGATGCCATAAAACCGCAGATTGAATCTCAGGTTGAAATCCTTTGCTGTATTATATTTTTCATGGTCCTTTTACTTTTCTACTTCTGTTTCTACCCACAAATGTTTAGGGTTATAAGTGCATATCAGGGTTAGAATTAATGTACGTGGCTAGATTTAGTTTTTATAAAATACCTGTTTAGAGTGAGAAAATTATACATTATCATGAACTACAAAGTTTCAATTTCATTGGTTGCAGTCACTGGTATGTGATGCCAAGCTCAACCAACCAAAATGTTGTCATTACACTATTCATTTAAAAAAAAGAGAGAACTTACAAGCAGGTAGAATCATAGACTGTATAAAAGTGAAACACTACCTCCGAACGTTGCCTCTCGTCTCAAAGAAAATGAAGACTAAAGGGTAGATTTGGTAATATGAACAGATACAGGCAGGCATCAGATTTTTAGCATGCTAACTTCAGTGAAGATCGATACATTTGGAGGGACATTGCTGTTTCTTTAAAATTGATAATTACTTAAATTATAGTCAATTTTTGGAATGACAACCTTGCATATTTCCACTTTAAATTACAGCGCCCTTAACAATGTCCCCTGCCGTAACTCACTGAGACAAATGCACAGAAAGAAAGGAAGGTTTTTACAATGGTTGTAACTGTCTGAGTGTACTTGGTGAAATAAATTGATTGTGATGGCGAACAGAGCAGACTGTCATCCTCCCTTCCCATGTAGTGGTAGGCTAATTCCTCTGACACACTGTCTTCCACAACAGCTACTGGCTGCTGTCTTCTTAGCCTGAGGGCCTGTCTGGCAAAGAGTGTGTTTGCATGTGTGTGTGTGTGTGTGTGTGTGTGTTGGGGGGGGAGAGACATAGAAAAGATACAAAGATGGATAGAAGAATGAAAGAAACAATGGGGAGGAAGAAAGCACTTTTATGTATGTCTGCATGTCCCTGATAGTGTGTGTGTGGTTGCTATGTCGTTTCCAGGCCCTAATCTCTTTAGTAAACCCCATGATCCAGTTAGAAACAGCAAGTGGCTAATGTCAGGGCTAACTGGCGGAGAGAGATCTGTGTGTGTGTGTGTGTGTGTGTTCAGTCTGCATTTTCAAATGTTGATGTGTCTGCCTTCCACTGTATCCATATCCTTATTAAGAGAGTTAAGGTCTAATTGTAAACTCAAGTGTTTGTGCATCGGTTGAATAAATGTTATGGTATCTACTTGCGTGTGCATAATTTTCTCAGCGTACGCAAAGTGTGTATGTGTCCTGCAGGTTGTGTCTAGAAAGCAGCAGGGCCCATTAAGGCCAAAGATTAGACTGAGTGGATCCCGATTCTGTACCATTGTTCCACTCCAGCAGGCTTTCTTAGTGGTCTGAAGAAGAAAAACGGGGCAGGTGCAGAAAATGGATTAAATGTCGATTTGACTGCTCAATTTTAGGATTAACCATAAAATTTGAATTAGGTTTATTATCCCTTGACAAGTGTTAAATTGCAACATTTTCAACTAGGAGAAGCTCTTTTTAATATCTACGGACAATATACATCCTTTTAAAATTCAATTTTTTGTAGTAGCAATCTGTAGTGGAGGACCTGAATCCAAAGAGTCTGGAGAATCTGGCAAATGTAAAACAAAGAGACTCTAATAAAGAAACTCAAAGAGGTGCACAGCCAAAAAAAAAAGAGCTGCACAGAAAGGTAGTCATATAAAACCAAGTCCAAGTGGAAAATGAGACATGGTGAGCAAAACAGGCAAGTGGCAACTAGGAAGGATCACAACATCAGAACATCCACAGGAGCAGGAGCCCTGATAGATGAAAGAAACAAGCATAAAATAACAGATTGTGACACTTTTTTAATAAAACACTTAAGGTCTTATCGAGAAAAATCTGATGTACTGTATTGTAACACTTTTAGGATATTGGTTTCTGTAAAGAAATTAACTAAATAAATCATCAGCACATTATGAGACATAGTCTGAATGGGACTCACACAATTGTACATCAATCTTGTGGAAGGAATAATTTCTGTGTGATACTCTAAACATTGTGCAATTAATCTTATCATGTTATTTGGAAAATGAGACAAAAAATAGTTTTCAGTTGTCTGCACTTCTTACCAATATTTGTACATTTTTACAAATAGCATTTATCTTATTCTAACTCAATATGCTTCAAATGCTGTTAGGCTGTGCATTACTTCCCGTGATGGTATTTCACTTGTGGTACATTCAGTTCAGCATATAGATGAATGCCGTAAATGTGCTTGAAGCTGTCAAGACATGATTAAGCTGAATGTGGTGATCAGCAGTTTTGTCACAGAGGGTAAAACTGCAGCTAACTCACCCACTGCCATAATAAATGATAAGATGCTGACACTACAGAGACACGACGAACACTCGGAATGGTCGCTTGTTCGCTCAAATGCATACTTAAATATAAGCTACTCTTCGTTTTATTCCCCCTTCTCTGGCTGTCTGTCTTCACACACATTTTCATGTCTCTCTTTGTCTCTCCAACATGTCACTCTCTATAAAAATAAATTACCTGTCTCTCAAAAGTTGCATTATACTCATTCTGGAATATTCTGCTCAAAAATAGTTTGCATAATGGCATGCAAGCCAAAGCAGTCCAGCTCAAACATTTTGATATGAATATCATTTATATCCTGGGGGGATATATCGATGGGAATAAAGGATGGATGGTAGACAGACAGAAATTGAACCAAATTCTCCTCTCTCACCCAATCACACTGGATCACAAATCACCAGCCTCGCTGCTAATTCAGGGGTGATATGGTGCGCAGCGCAGCGCAGGCCTTGGCTAATGGCATATGGTGTGTGTGTGAGAGCATTTGCATCTGTGCAGAAGTGTGTGTTAGCATACTGGGGGATGAGACAGGGGGAGGAGAGACAGAGAAAGAAAGGGAGAGAGAAGCAAAAGATGATTTAGGAGTAATGAGAGACGGTAAAATCATGGTGCCCAGCGGCATTATGGGACTAAATCTAATCTGCTAATGGAGAGGCTATGGCGTGGGTTGGGTTGGGTGGGGGTAGGAAAGGAAGGAGGAAGAGGAGAGAAGGAAAGAATTGCAAAAAGAGGGGTGAAGGTAGAGAACAGTCGAATGGATGGAGGGCAAAAAGGACAAAAGGGAAGAACTGGTAAAGAAGAATGAGGATGAGTAGAGGAAGACGGTATCAAAAGTTGACGTGAAAATGAACTAAAATAATAAAGAAATCCGAAAACAAAGAAATAAATGAAGCTGCTGAGATGGAAATACAAAACAAAAGAGGAAAGGAAATATATAAATATATAATATAAAAATATATGAGAAAAAGCACAAAAAACAACAAAAGCAAAGCACAAAAAAAGGTCAATGGTACAGTGAAGAGATGGGAGGAGAGTTTGAAGTGTGACGGGCATGTTAGAGAAATAACCTGGGGTGGAGGCATTGGGAGGGCAGGGCCCAGGAGAGCTCAATCAGCACATATTGTTATCACATGGTCCTCAAACGGATTATACTCTCCTTTACACACACACACACATATACATGCAGGTGGGTAGTCTTTTTACACACTCTCTACATATGTGCAACAGCACAAACAGCCACACCGTGCTGATTGTTACTTTCCCTGTCACACACACACACACACACACACACACAAACATGTTCTTACACGCTCACACACTTGGCAGAAGGTAGCTATTGAGGGGTAATTGCCCCAGACTGTTAATGCTTTCCAGGATAAAACTACACCAGTCTTTACAAGCCCGGGATAATCTCACAACATTACGTCTTTACCTCAGCAAAATAGTTGACAACCGCATTACAATCACTCCAAAAACAAATTAGTCAAAGTGGGAGTGGGTTTGATTTTATTTTATATATCTAATCCTTTGTTTTAACTTTCTGTGAGCTACTGAATGGGGTGGCTGTTTACTGTGTAGTATTAGGGCGACCCAGACTACAGACATGCACTCTAAAAGTTGCTTTTCTGAATCATATTTTCCATGTTACATACAACAGGCTGCATGGTGGTGGCTATTTCTGTAGCCTCATAGCAAGATGGTTTCAAACCTTGGCTGGGGCCTGTGTGGAGATTGCATATTTTCTTCGACCGTGCATGGTTTCTCTCTTGGGTATTCAAGCTTCCTCTAAAAGCCCAAAAGCATGCTTGTTAGGTTAACTGGTGATTCTGACTTGACCATAGAAGTAACTGTGATTGTGCATGGTTGGTTGTCTCTGTGAGGTACTAGTGACCTGTTCTCAGTGTACCTTGCCTCTTACATGGCCCAGTTTTTCTTGTTTTTTTTCTAAATGCAGTAGCTGCAGCGGTGTAATTTAGTATTAGGAAGTTAGCACAGATTTGTATTAGTAATATTATTTTTACATGAGAATGATCTAATTTGGGTGGTATCATCCAGTTTGCTTTTATATATTGTTTTCACATACAAAGACCCAGATTTTCAGTTGCAATTTTGGCTTTGTTGTTGTGCACTTTTATGTTTTATTACTAAATAATAGAAATCTTGTCCTTAAATGAATTCCAACTGGTTTGATTTTACTCCCTTTGTTCCTAGCAGAGCTGATTCATAACAACGTGCCATCAGTCATTCAGTCATTTTAAAATCCAAACATTTAGACCGTGTAATGCTGAAACTTCACAGTGTAAAGTAAACTCACATAACTCAGGGTGGGTGGCCTTTTCTACAACAAGGAGAGAAATGGTCAGACTGTCAGGTTTTATTGTCTTGTACTGTATCATATTATATTGCTTTATATCATTTTTATGACTCATGTGCCTGTGATCATTTCGGTTTATAAATACAATCTGCAGTTGGAAATTGAACCTTGGGCCACAGTGGCTATCTCCTACATGGGTTTAAAATCCATACACTCTGTGAAACTGCACCAAAACCTCAACAATCTGCTATGAGCAACACAAACAGAGCCCGGTCACAATGGCAACTCAATTATCTTGATCGTGAACAGGACCCCAACTTTGAAAATTACAGTATCTAAGCTACAGCATCAACACACAATAACTGTATAAGCAGGCCAAAACATTTAGTGTATTGTACTGATGCTTTATAGTGTTATCATACAGTTGTCCAACTTTTCTCAGGAGGGATTGAACTCAAAGGAACTTTTTGAATTTAAAACCATTAAATGTACCTAAAATTACCCCTTTAATGGTCACTTCCTAGAAGAAAGACATAGCTTCCCCAAAAGTGCATTTATACAACCTCAAGAGAGTAGAAAAGAAAGTCCACACTCCTTATAAATCAAAATTAAATGACAACTGAACATTAAATTGGAAATGATGCTGAACAGCTGCAGGATACAATGTCAAGCTATAACATCTTGTGCTTATTCACAGGTCAGTGAAAGAAAACACAAATGCAACCTTACACTGCAGCTTAGACAGTTACACCATATTACACTGAAACTCTGCAGTGGCTCATGTGTTGTATGAGGTAATGTACGATCTGAACACATGCTATCGTAACCACGCTCTCTTACTAAAGTAGCTTATAGGAATGCTGCTGCAATCAAATAGCCATTACAGTGTTGTCTGTTACAGTTGAGCGAAAGCAGACGAGGGAAGAGATATGGTGAAAGGTATGTTTCTAAATAAATTGCAGCAAAAAGACATGTTTCTCCAAAGTGATTAGACAAGCTGACAAAAAAAAAATACATTTACTGTTCATCAACAAAAAGTGTCTAGTGCTATGTAATTATAATAAGGAAAAGTAAATATGAACCCCACCCAGCAGGTAGGTTTGTCTCAAAGGAACACCTTGTCTGGCAAAAGACAACAGGAGAAGAGTCCAGACAGTAGATGGAGCTGTGATGCCTCTCTGTTTGGTCACAGCACAATCAGAGCATGCAGATCCCTATCAGTGCCTGCAGATTAATCGCACTCAGGGATGAGATCCCTCGTTTTTGGAGTATATAATCTTATTCACTTGCTTCGTAAACAGGACAGAAGATTATTAATCCCCATTTACAAGCCTGGTAAAGCTTCCAAATCAGCATGAGTGTCTTTCAAACACAGCTACAAAAGCACAAAAAACATCTTTCTTTATGAGTTGAATTGAGTGTAAATGATATGGAATACAGATTAGAGTTTTCATAAATGAGAGATTAGGGTATGACAGCAAGAGTAAGTATCTTGTGTCCTAACATTTAGAATTATTGTAATTTACACTAGATATTTCCTCAGTTTAGGAGTTTGAAATATTTCATGTAGCGCTGCATAATTTTCCAATTTTTCACTTATTTTCTCTAAAATTTGCCATAACTGGGCATGAATCATACTGACAGGTCCTTCATTAAGTGGACTCATGAAAGGCAGAAATCAAACAGAGGGGAAACAAAGAAAGAAACGTGAGGTCTGCCTCTTTCTTTTTCCACACCTGTTGTGTGTCCTCTCACTCAATTCTCCTTTCTTCTTGCCAGCACATCTGCAGCTGTCTTTTTTCTCTGCATTGAAGAAAGACAGATATTGGAGGGATCTGTGAATCATTATGCTCCGTTCACCTTGTGACACAGAGAAGTTAATAGGCTTCCACTTGGGAATATGAGTGTTTGTATGTGACAGAAAAATGAATATGTGTGGAAAGTTTCCTGTGGCACATGTATGCGTATGTGTGTATTTATTCATTTTAGTGTATGTGTGAATGTTCAGCTCACTGTTTGTTTTTGTGCACCCTCTTCTAGCACACATAATGTTCAAATATGTCCTGTGTGTGCATCCATCCATACGCCTACTGAATATATGTTTTGTATACATTTATGTGATTGCAGAGACACCCAAGAGTGTAGTTTTCTGTGTGTCTAAGTGTGTGTGTGTTTCTCATTTCCTCTTTGTGAAGATTAGGGGCAGAAGAGGAGCAGCATTATCAGGCAGCTGGAAATGAGATCTCAGTAGGGGGACTTTCTGCCTTTCTTTCCACCCCTTCTTCCGCAAGTCCCTTGGTTCCTTTCTTTCTCCAGTCCCTCTAGTACTCTTTTCTTTCTTTTCTCATCTGTAGATCTATTCATCTCTCGTACTTTTCCTCTTCTGCCCTCCTCTCTCAGAAAAGATGACACTTAATTTTCTTTTTGCGTTGTACTTTATCTCTGTGTCCCTCCTTTCATCAATCTAGTCACCCATCTGTTGGCGCAAAGGAGATACTCAATACCTAAGCTGCCCTTTATCTTCCTTGTAACAGATATATAATATAAAATCCAGTACGTTTACGGTAATTAGTGACATCGTTTTATTTTTTTGCTTGAAGCCAAATCCATATGGCAGCTATTGAAATTCACTTTCATAAAATTGTCAAGTACCGTTACATCAGTGTGGCCACATATTTTCACAAATGTCGCTTCAAGTGGGAAAACAAAAAAAACCACCACCTAAAATGTGGCTGTTGTGTTAAGTAGACAAAGGTATACTCAACATTTATTCCAGGTTAAATGGAGACGGTTGATGTTTACTGGCTCCAGCTCTAGGCCTTTTCACACATGCCTTTCAAGGCTTGACTGAAGCGCCTTGAGAGCGCATCTGTCTCATGTCTCAAAATACAGAGGCAGAATGTGGAGATGAAGATGATTTGCTACTGATACACATCTGAGTCAGCAAGGGAGGTAATGATAGAGGCAAAACAGTCTACGTATTTGAAAGGGAGTTAGAATCGTGAAATTTGCAACTCTAACTAATGATGCTGCCAAAAATGACCAAAAAACTACTAAAATGTATCTGAACAAGTTTTAATCCCTGAAAGGAGAAGTAGAAACTACAATGCAGGACTGAAAAGTAAATAAATTAGAAACAAAGGCACATGATAATCTCAACAAGAAAAAACACAAACTGATGGAAAATTAACTCTTTAAGATCAGCTGGATCTGCACAAGGCAGTTTACTTATCTCAGTCTTCTCATTTTCCCTATGTTGCCATGACAACAACAAAAGAAATTAAATACAAGCCATTGTTTTTAGATGAACACTTCATTGTCTTTTCACGGAAAAAGATATTAAGCAAATAAACCTTTCTGTAAACCTTTCAAATAAATCTTTTCTGTTTCCATTTAAAGCATAGGGAATTACATCAGGGTGGAATGTTGTGTGTGTCATAGGCACAAAAAAGTATAAAAATCTAAATAATTAAAAGAAGAAGTCAGCCATTATTACAAACATTTGGGATTTGACTGAAATCCGGAACATAAATAAAACAGCTGTAAATATTTACAGAAGTAGTTTCATGAGGATGCTTTCAGACGAGGTTTGTTATTGTAAAAAAATTAAGGGTATAAATGCAATGGTTTACATCTTTAAAGGTAATTCTAAACCAAGAGTATATGAATGAACGCGTGTGTGAGCATGCATATGGGTCAGCGTAGACTCTATTGGGTATTTCCAGGAAGTAGTAGCCACACTAAGTTCATTATCTCTCTTCCTCAATCAAATCAGGGAGAGTGAAACATGTAGAACAGAACACCATTTCCTGAGAACTCACACACAACTACATGCTCAACCCCACACTCATTTGTACATGCTGCTATCTTGACTGAAACATCTACCGAGTGTGACCTTTGCACCAAAGAAAGGAAATCCTTTTGCAACCCACACCACCCTGCAACGTTTTACTCCCTGGTCTGTGTGTGTGTGTGTTGGTGTTTGTGTCAGAGGGTGTTAGCTTGTTCAAATTGATGTGTGTTTGTTTGCTCTGCTGATCATATACATTCCTGTAAGTGACAGAAAGGAAGGAAGACTGTCAGTCACTACCGGACACAGCCAATAAAGCGTTCACAGGTAACATTTTATTCTATATTTTGAACATTGAGCTCTAAATTCTGTTTATGTACAATCGGTTGAAACATTTATAAATATATTTATATGTGTGTGTTTGTATAATAACAGACATTCTTTCCAGTGATTCAGGTATATATGTTAACAGCGTTGTAATATGTTGTTGAGTGTAATGTGAAAAAAATCACTCGGCTGAAGTCGTAAATAGCAAAACATTTTTTTCCAATCTTCTCATCTTTTATAAAAAAGTTTGATATAAAAAAGGATCAAGCTTTGGCCAGTAAGCCTTATTCCCAGATGTTTCCGTGCTTTACTCTTTAGTTACACTTTAAGGTTGGATAACTCTTCCAGATGAAAGGGACATCAAATAAAATCAAAAGATTGAATGTCTGATGTAGTAACAAGACAAACACAAATGTCTGCTTGAGAAAGATATAAATTCAGATTTTTACTGTAGCAATACTTTTTCCATGTTATTCTGAGATGTTTGAAAACGGAGAGTTCGTTTAGTACGAAATGTAAACTCCACATTAATCTTCTAAAAGTCTTGGTATGTTACACTTATTTTTTGTTCCATGTAAGCTATGTTGATTTCCCTCTCATTTTTCCTATTCTTGTCATCTTTCTCCCATCTTTTTTCTTCTTCCCATTTTCTCTTTTTCCGAATCTTCTCCTCTTTCCAATCATTGTGTGTTTGTGTTCATAACGAACGACACAGATTTGAAAAAATAGCTGCTTTACCTTTCATCTAAAGCACTGCAATCATTAAGGGCACTTAAAACATTGTAGCACAAGTAATTCAATAATATTGCTTTTGTTCTCCAGGTCTGCTTGCATCTACATGTATTTATACTTTCTCTGTGTGAATTTGGATGTTCTAGACAGGGTAGAATTATAAAGCCACTAAAATTACATGTGGCGCCGTCGGCTATACACACTAATCAAATCTATGATCCTTGTGTCAAGTCTCAGTGGGCTGGTAGAGAAATAGAAAGATGGGGGGTAGCAGGAAAGATGGATATAGAAAATAGAGCTGACCAGCCTTGTTTGACCTGTTAGAAAAAAGTGTGGGAAGATGGATAGAATGAGGGAGAGATGGAAAGAGAGATAAGGTGGGGGAGGTAGGATTATGAAAGAAAAACAGACAAAAGGCATGCATAAATCACCTCATCTAAATGTTAATTGGTGCCAAATGGCATGTTTGAATAGGTTAAGTGGACTCTCTGAATTAGAGCACTGTACGTGGGAGGTTCAATAAAAGACCATTTCTAAACCCATAATTCCCCAAATATCACTTATGTCAAACAGCAAATCACTTGATTGTTCAGTCTGGTGGATACTGTGCAGTCTCAGGGACAAGTAATGCATCATTAATGCATCAATCACTCATTTCAATGAAAAAACATTGTCTTCTTTAAGAGATGATTGATGAAATACAGCAAGAAACTAGTGAAACGTGTAACTGCAAGTGGCCAATCACAATGCTTAGCACCACCAAGGGAGAAAAGTGGAACTCAAGCAAGCTGGATACAAACATTTGTCCATCTTACCTGGTGGAAAATGATTTTCCTTGCACTGCAGATATACCTTGTCTTTTTTCTTCTTTTTTTTTTTTTTTTTACAAGAAAGTATCTTCTGGGGCCGATTAAACACTCGGTGTCACTGACAGAGAGGTTTTGAAGGTTAAGTGGACCAGCTAAGCATTAGACAGGCAGAGTTAAATTGCTACAATGACAAACTACCCCACTGTTCTTATGAGTCCCACTGCGCCTTGTGATATGGTGCTATGTGTGTCTCTACTTACATCAATTGACTTTACTACAACACACATGCTGAAAATATATAACTGAGGGTGAGGTGGTCCAGGTAGGCAGCCTCAATCTAAGGTGACCTCAGTGATCACAGCACTATGAGGTAGGCTTGATTTATACACATGCTATGGTGAGGTGGATATTCAAACCAACTTGCAGTGCAGAGCACACAGAGCCCATCATGTAAGGAAATGAAGCGGGCGAGAGGAAAGGAGAGGAGAGGAGACAAGGAAGAAAGGAGCACAAAAAAGCGCAAAGGAAACAGATGAAGAAAGGAAGAAGAATTGAGGGAAGGGAACATGGAAAAGGATTAATGATAAAAGACAGGATGAAAGGAATGGAGGGAGGAAGTCAGGAGGTAATGGTAAATGTATTTTGAAAATGAATGAATGACCTCCAGCTTGCTCGAGTCCTCCAGATTAAACACACTAACATACACACATGCGCATTTAATGTCCTGCAGCTGAGTGTATGATTAACTGTAAAGATATGTGATCCATTTATATCATAACCAGGGGCATTGTAGTGGATTATCTACTGAGGTCACCCCTTCCCTTTTATTCTCACTTCGGTGAACGTGACTGCCTAAACGTGTTTATGTGCATGTTTGTTTGCAAGGACACTCGAGCGCTATGTGTGCAGACTTAAGGCAAGCAGCGTGAAGCGATGGAGAAATCGAGATACCCCCTTTTAACTAGAATTAAAATGCTGTTCTGGAGTCACCGCCTAATCCTGAAATAACTCTTTGCATTTTTACAGCCAAACTTCAAGCTTTTGGCTAAGACACAAACTCTTTGCTGGTCTACAACCAAGAACCACTTACTTCAGAAGACAGGGGTGGGAATATTGTGACCATCAAAACCAACTCAAGCTTTGTGACATCCAGAAAAAAAGAAAAGAAAAGAAAAAAAAGGGGAGAGCTATGGTAGTGAGTCAGAGCTTCGGTTTAGATTCAAAACAGAGTTACAAATCAAAGCCAATGAGGCCATTTTATAAATGCTATCACACACAGTTTAGAAATATCAGGTCGTGATAACAAACTATGCAATCTATTAGTGCAGTTCCAGACTTATAAAATAAGCTTTTGCCGTTCTCTGTGACAGTCATTGTGGTGCATAGAAAGGCTGATGACTTGGTGATTTTGAAACACTGAATTACAGGAAAAACAAGTCAAACAAAAGAGCTTGGATCAGGTCAAATTTTTATTGTTACAGTGATCAGCAGATAGTATCAACTATTTGTAATTGACCACTTGACAAAGATGAAGGAATCACTACTGGGAAGTAAACTAATTATTTTCATTACTTATTTTGAGCCAGAGAAAGCAGTCATACTTCCTTCAAAACCACTTTATCACTCTTTTCACTCCGTTAACCTCTCAGAGTTGGACTGAAAGCCAAGTTTTCGACACTTTTTGTGATGGAAAACTGACTTAAATTCAGGTCTTGAAATTTGGTCACTATCGGCTGTCAGAGAACTTTTTACTGGCTTCATAATAATTACAGTTTCCTGCTGTGGTTGCAGCCTGATTTAAAAGTAAATGGTGATATGTTTCCTTTCATATTTCCACTCAAGTTGGCAAGTTTCTTTCCTATCATTTAAATTTACGGAAAACTGGGAAAACACTTATTGTGGAGTGCAATAATTTACTTTTTGTAGTTGTCTTTTGTGACATCTGAAGTCTTATTTTAACAGGTTTGGCTGTCGCCTCATAAAGAGCCAGTAATGCAGCAATCAAATCATAAATGCGTCTGGCAAGTTCCTGTAACGTCACAAAGTCTTCATCTCTGACATAATTTGATGTCTGAAAAATGAATGTGTGTGTACACCCATACTCATGCTGAGCAATGTGAGCCTCAGAAAATACACACGCACACATGCAGACCACGCTAAAGTAACTAACTCATTAAAACGGCTCATTTCACCCTAACCTCAGCCAACACACACACCGCTCTCTGATCCAAGGGCTACACACACACACACACACGCACACATACACACACACACACATATGGACCACAGGCTTTGCCACAATTGTACAAACACCAGCACAGACATGCACTCATCCATACGCAACTGCCTGTGTCACTTCCGGATTTTATTTCATTTAATTTTTTTCTCTGTCCAGTCGAGTTTTCTTTCCATTCTTGTCACTGAGCTGAAATAGAAAGCAAAGAAGAAATACAGGAAAATAATATAATCATGACTGCAATATGACTGAAATTCTAATTTTGGAAACATAAACTACATTTACCATAAATTAGTTCTAAATGTAATTTTGTACTTGGTTACTATACGCAAGTTATTTATTACTTCTAAATAATATTTTTCTTTTCTAAAAATTGGAAGGTTTTGTCATTCCTTTTGTGTACTTAAAAAACTGACAACTTTGTTTAAATACTGTTTAAAAGTGTATACAGAATCATGTTATTTCTGAAACATTGTTTCTCTCTGTTTCTTCTTTTTTGTAATTAAAAGGAGATTTGATTTGCATAAGACTTTTTATTCTCAGGGACAATGGTGAAGTAGTGGATTCTTGACTTCTGCATAGGAGAAAATGTATTAGAAGGGTACACAGTAAGCCAAATGTTGGGGGGCCTTCAGAACATTTTAATGCTCCTCCACAGAGATCCAAAACACAGAAATAAAATATTGTAATTTAAAGTAAAATTTTGACTCCTGTACTTGAACTAAAGTAGTATTTTATCAATCATCAACAGAGGGAACAGAGTTCTGAATAGTGCAGAGGTAAAAGAAAAAAGCCGGAGATGAAAAAAAAAATACAAAAAAAGAGCAAGGCATATGTTGGAGAAAGTGAGGGATGCCAAAAAGCAGAGACGCAAAGACAGAATCTCTCATCACCACTGACAAAAGTAGAGGTGATCTTCACTTTTTCTCTCCCCTACTGTTTCCACTTAAACCGCAGAAGAGCTCACTGGTGTCAAACTGAGCCAACCAAGTTTCACTAAAGTCTTCACACAGCACAGTCAGTTCCAGAAGAAAAATCCTGGTGTTCTCTTAGCTACAGTTTTCCCTTTGTCTCCAGATTCCACAGGCTTACAATAACGTTATTATGTGGATGACGTTTTATTTCAACAGTGAGTATGATGGCAAAGGCCTGTTCGGCTATATATTTTGTTCAAATGCGATTAATTAGACATTTGAAGGGAGTATTCTGTGGTGTTGTGAAGGCAGAAATTACATGTATTTTGTTTTACTGCATCCTTAACAAGATTGTGATTCATTTGGCAATAAGACTTGTTTAAACACATTGGAAGCACAATTACATTTTTTATGTAACGCAGTTTTAATACCAAAAAAAAGCAACATAAAAGGCCCTTTTGCATGACACTGTACCTCCATTTAAAATAAATGGAAACCCCTGATTGACTTTCCAAAAGCCAATCATAATATCCAACTTGGGTAACTACAAAAATCTTAAGCTTAAGTCACTATATATTTATTGTACTTGTCCAATAAAGTAATCAGCCTCCAAAAATATTATCTTTATCGCATTAGTTCACACAACTCAGGCTGAAGGATGGAAACTTTAAAGCTTGCTCTCTGTCAGTGAAAAAAATAAATAAAAAACACACAACCATGCTGTTTTTTTTTTCCCCAAAACCTCAAAACCATGAAATCTCCCCCTTCTTGATCCAATCGTTCCTTTAGGACCCAGAAAAACATCTACCACCACCTACAAAATCTGGTTCTACTTTAGGACAGCGTCGAATTTGAGGGTGGGGGTGACTCGAAGGCAGCTGACGCTTATAAATAAATAACGAGAAAGAATGCAACATATCCAGAATCTCTCCACATCTTTATGATTTTTTAATGTGGCCTCCTCCAATTCACCTCATTTCAGAAATGCTTTTACTCAGTGCTTTGCCCCGCTTTTCTATCAGTTTCTTCCTCCTATCCACGTATTCTACTGGAACATGGATTAATGCAGTAGTTTTTCTTGAAGGGAAGAAGACAAATAAAGTAAGGGGTGCATGGATTGCATTGTTAAACCAATAAGCCTCGACACCCTTCATTCAATTTTAGTCTATATTAATGTTTTCTGTAATCATTGTGGCCTATAGCCTCTCTTTCCATTTTTATTGTTCTCCTCGCCCACTCTTCCTCACTTCACATACACCAATCTGCACACACAGTCTGTTCTCCCTGTTGAATCAACATCGGCAATGTGTGTTTGGGGATTTTTCTGGCTTTCTAATTGAAAAACAAAAACCTTCTAGTTTGACTATATGCACCGCAACATGATTGCAGGATCTTTAAAAATTTGGTTAAAAAGCCAGAACTTAAATGGAATGTAAAATACAAAGCATGATGAAGACATTATAGCAAGATATCAGGAAGAAAATAAATCAAAAGTCAAAAGCCAACTAACCATGTGGATAAAAGCCTTCCACATAGGCGAATTGCGATGGCAGTAGCTGAACTTAGGTTACCATGTCCTGTATTGACCTGGCACTTTTACGGCACACACATGACCACAAAGACATACCACAGCAGGGGCAAGGAGTCCAGAACACATGTCCAACACCATCAGCATAACCTCTAATCTTAAATCTTTCAAAGTTAAAGAATGTATAATACATGGTAAATATCTGATGCAAAAGTACATCAATTTTTGTCTGTGATAATGTACACTGGCATGTGCTTATTTCAGTAACATGTTCTTGCCATGCACCTATCAGTGCACGAATGCACCATCAGTAAGTGGCTTTGCTTCAGTGGACTGTGCTCTGTCATCCTCTTTAGTCACCACCTTCAAAATCTCAGAAGATTGCACTTTTATGAACTCATCCAAATGGTAATTATATAAAAAAGTGCATTCTGATGTTCCAAATCTTTCAAAACAACCATAGAAATATCAATTATTGTCAACACATCCCTTACCACTGGGAAGAACATTAAATCAAGTGAGCGCTAATATTGGAGGCTAGATCATATTGCAACATTCAGCACAGACAACCATTTGCAGGTGGACGGGTGACAACATACTGAAGTGAAATTACTTAGAGTGGCTTTCAGTTGTAGTTTAAACAGTTTAATGCACAGTATTTATTTCAGCTGTCTGCTACTGATTGCTTTACTCCTGCCCTGTCCACATATGGCTTCCACTGTGCGCCTGCCCAATATAAATGACACCTGTGAGACATACGGTACGTAGCTGTGGCGAAGGTCAGGTTACCATGTGTTCTACGTTGGTCCTGACACCTTGGCAGGACCCCCACGAGGCTTGTAGAGAATCATACAGATCGGTGCTGAAGTACAGTAGTTTGAAAAGTAAGTTGTGGCTCCCATATGGATGTCATATGGAGGGAGAAGCACCTCAAAGAACCCTAGGAGCTGTTAAAATAACTTGTGCATGACTGAGTATGTGTTGAGTTGGAGTGCACAGATATCACTTTGTACAATTGAAAATGCTGGTGGGAGCCCGGATGACAGGATGAAGCTACAAGTCTTTTATCTGTGAGTGAAGTCGAGGAGTAATGTGGCTAACATTTCAAGCAAGGAGATGACAGGATTCTCCCTCACCGCCTTTTTTAACTTCACTATCCCCATTACCAAGTTTCTTTCTTTTTTACCCATCAATCCTAATTTCTTTTTATCTTGCCCACTCCTCTTCAACCAACACTCAATTTTTCTTCCTCTCATATGCCATGAATCTACAACACTGCTCTTTCTTTCATGTGAACTGTTGAGCTCCAATGAATGGCCAAGCAGTAGTGTTCTGTGTGCAGATCTGGGGGGTTCTGTCTGTGGTAACCAGCCAATGGCTCCAAGATGAAGCTGATCTCTCATCTAAGTGCCACAAATTTCCCCGAAAGACACATTGAATCTCACCAAAACCACCATGTATCTGTGTGTCTGTTTAGAAAGATACGTGCGTGTGTGTGTGTGTGTGTGTGTGTGTGTGTGTGTGTGTGTGTGTGTGTGTGTGTGTGTGTGTGTGTGTGTGTGAGAGAGAGAGAGAGAGAGAGAGAGAGAGATAATGATTGTAAAAGGTAGTTTTCCCAGATGGCATTTCAGTCTCTCTCTCTTGCACTCAACTTTTTTTTCGTTGTTTTAATCTATAAGAGTAAAATATGACCAAACAATATGCAGTCAGATGAAGGGGTTAAACATGGTACTGCTTTGTAGAGCCAGAGGTCCAAAAGGACCTTTTATGTACCTCACAAATAACCTCATGACCCTGTAAATTATGTTAAGTGCAAACAGGTGGTAAGGATGAAAAGTGTCTTTTCATCTTCAGGATTCCAAGTGTGTTTTAAACAATTTTGCAGTTGAAATCTCAAAATAAATAGTAACTCCATAGCCTTGTACCACAGGTTAACTGCTTTCCTCAATTGCAAGTCTGTCATGAAATGAATCTGTACATTCTTGCGTCCACCAGTACAAAATGATGATCACCAGTGAAAGAAATCACACCAACAATGCCCAATGTATGGAGGCAAACATAGAGCACAATGTTCTCATGTATGTATTGAGGAGGTGGTTTCATATGTTGTGCAAGTTCTGTTGAAAGACTATTTTTATTGGCTGCAGTGGACATGGGGCAAATACAGCGCCACTGCGGGTGTTCCATGTTTTCTTTTTCATGCTGAGTTACAAGTCAGGTTTCACTGTCATTTCAAACATGTGATGTTACAAGCAATGGTTCACATATTTTGTTGCTCTAAGCATACATATACTTGCTGTTGCATAATTTTCAAAAGAGAAAAACAGAGAGCAGAAAATACTATAGAAAAAAAGGCAATAAGTTGGACAATGCCAGCCACTTTTCACTATTTCAAAATGCACTTAACCTTCAACCTCAACCCCCCAAAACTTTTAAGACCACTTCTGCTTTGAGTGTGCAGATGACTGGGTGGATTTTGTTCTTTTGAGGAGCTGATCCCAGAGATGATAACATAAAGGATGCTTTGGTCCTTTTATTAATGCAATATGCATATACCATACTGTGGATATTACGTAGACTTGGATGAATATAATATGTACTTAAGGATCAGTGGTCTTCTTTAATTTCTGGTTGAAGTTGGCAGACACAGACAGAGTAGTTCCCAAAATAATTCAACTTTATTAAAAATCTTTTGCCTAATCTTGATTTCCTTCACTGTCCAAGTTTTGCTCTTCTGTGTTTCTGCTCATCTCAATGTATTTATAATTTGGTACTACCAAAAACAGTCAGTCTCACGTGTACTTACAGTTAAAACTACAGTCTCTTTCTTTTGATAAAACTCAGATACATCTTAATCTCAATAAAATTATTAAGAAAACATTTTCTTTTGACAGTCCTGGATGACAACATTAACATGGCATGTATGCTGCCAGTGTCAGATAGAAACCACACATTTCCAGTATCAAAATATCAATTTTTGTAATTGATAGCCATCGTGGCTCAAAGAAAAATGGAAAAAATGGAATGGAGCAAAGCCCAAAAACTGAAAAAGTGAGGGAACATAGTTTAAAGACATTATGTGAGTAGATATCTGAAACAAGATTTGGTGTGAAAACATTTATCTAGTCTTTTTTTTCCAGCGCTGATTGCTTATCTTAGAGTGCAGCATAGAAACTGGGGAAAAGCCAATTGTGGTGACAAGAGGTATTTGGAAACCACCTATGCTCACTGGAGCTCTGTCTCTGTTTTGTGTTGAGCGCTGAGGAGCTGCTGTGGATACATTTTTGAAAAGAAAATCTATGACACACATATGGTCATCCCATCTCTTCTTGCCAAAGCCTGAAAGACTGAAATGCCTGTCAATCAGCAGGTGTCCCCCTTCTGCAAGCACATACACACACAACGATGCCGGCTCACGCACAAGCAAACACACAAACACACATAATCAACCAACCACATCTGACTTCCTCCTGTCTACTCGGTGCAACTCATCCATCTTCCTCAACTGTCAGTTTAATGTCAAAAGCCTTTTGAAAACCCTCAGTCAAGCCAACAAACACGCACACACACGCACACACACGCACACACAATGGTTTGAATACTCTTGAATACACGTATCAAATCATAAAAACATGCACATGTTCAGAAATACTCACATGCATAAAAACATAGAGTATGGAACTTGCAATCCCAAGCATGCACCTCAGCCGTCCTGCATGTGAAAATTAATGTGTGACTGACTGAGGTCTTGCCAAACTCTGCAGGGGAAAAAGCAGCTCCAAAGTTGTGTATGGACGATAAACACTGCATGGTACATGGGCATCACATGGGCACACCAAGCATCACTGGGCAGCTGTTTTCCATCCTTCAATCTGTCTCTCTAATGAATCTTTCTTTGTCTGTCTCTGATATTTCTAACCAGGTGTTGAAAGGGAACATAAAACATTTCTTTTCCGACGTGCCATTGCTTTCAAGTTGAGACTATGGTGTTCATTACCCAGAGCCATCAGATGTTTTGATCTTCTTGAGCGTTTCACTCTTTTTGCGACCACCTACATATGACCGCTACGTAATGTGGGCCCTCTTGCAACCTCAGCTCACGGTAAACTCAAATACGGCCCTAGATCAATCATCTGTCCAAGCCAGGGCAAATGATGAAAGTGGCAGTCTTTAGCGTCTCGCCCGGGTGATTTTGTTCCACATTTCACTGAAATCATTTATCAGTCAACAGAGTGACGTCTTTTTCCTCAACTATTGTGTTAACATGTTCAAACTTTGAACAGTTTGCACATTCTGCTTAGCCATGACAATTCTTTTGCTGAATTCCAACTGTCCGCTTGGTTTTCTTTCCTTGTCTTTTTTTTCAAAACAACCACTTTTGGCAAGAAGATAAAAGACTTAAATACACAACTTATATTTATATGGCTTCAGGAGTTAGATAATAAAGTGAAATCAGAAGAAAAAATATGACTTTATTTTTATCTTTATAAAATAGATTGTGCAGTGAGGATGTTCAACTAAAATCCTACATTGCCTGCCTGATACTTACCGATGTTGATTACATGAATAATGTTCCAACACCGTTATCACTTTTCAAATGCTCTAGTTTCGCAAGATAACAAACATACAAAAAATAAATCAACAAAATCATTATGCAGAGTGTTTCTGAGCAAGAAACATGGACTCAGACCAATCTGTTTCCGATACCAGAAGCTACAGTCGGGTGTCATGAGAGTTTCTCATATCCAGCAATATTTTTCTTTTGTCATTGAAATTGCTTCCAGTCTTAATACACTTTATAGAATCTTATGGTGTCAATAAGAATGTACAAGATGCAGGCCACTGTGTCAAATGATTGAGTGATCGGTCAAGCTGAGGGTCCTCGTCACACCTGGCCCTGATTGTGATATCATCTCCTTTTCTCTGCCTACTTTCAACAAATTTGTATTGGAACCAAAGAAGGGGAGACAATAAACATCCCAGTTAATATTATAATTAACATAAAAAAACAACTCTGCTTACGGAATCAACAACTTTTCATTTCTCTCTCTTTTCATGTGATGCCTCTTCTGCCAACAAAAAGCTGAGATGACAACCAATTGTAAAACTTGTGACTTCAAAATGGCAGTATCTGTGTCTATCTTTGAACATGCAGTGATGCAGTTATCATTTAAGTTAAACTGGAAAAGGGGAATGTTTCTTCATCAAAAGAAGACTAAAGATCTGAACCTAAGACTTTTCACAGCAGAGAAAATGTGCACCGCTCTTGACTGACTCTGACAAGGGTTTTGTAGACAGCAATAGAAAATGATAGACAGGTTCATCCAATCACCCACCTTGCCTTTTTCCACACACTTTCTATGACTGAACTCCCAGATGGATTTGTACATCATCATCATGTAACACATCTTAAGAACCATAAATAAAAAGTTGAGCAAAGACCGACTAAATTGTTAATGTTGAAACAGTTGATTAAGAATGCACTGACAGACATTTATGGCTTACTATGATTGTAGAAATGATGTATACCCACTTTAGAAGTACTGTATGTAAAATGTTGGACCAAACACCATTCCATGAATGCAATCAAATGGACCTGTTCCTGACTCTCTACATTTATTTTTTTTATTTTTTTGCAATGAAACTTCTTAGTTAAATGTATTGTGTTTTTTTTGTTTTTTTTTCATTTGGCCTCTGGCACTTATATCAGCCATTGGAAGAGATTTCTTAAACTGACTACAAGGTTCAGAATTTGTTAAGCCACATCAGATGTGGATGGTAACTGACAAAACAGACATTTTTTTCTTACTACCATGTCGAACATTATAACTTAAATCATTTCTTCCGGAAACCACCAAAAATTCACTCAAGCCATGTTTTAACCACATCTAACAAGAATCTAACTTTGTCTGTGAAACCAGTTAAAAACACATTGCCCCTGGTGAGAGCTATCTCTTCTCCAAGCAGTGAGTTTGTAGTGGTCACTCTGGCTACACATACCGATACGTGCACACGCACACACTCTAATCCACTACTGTCATATCCACGCACGGCCGCCCTACTTACGGCACTTCTGCAACAGTCCCCGGAGTAATCCATCACTCTGTGTGTGCCTCAGCCTGTGTGTGTGTATGTGTGACAGTGTTAAATTACTGCTATGGCACATTGAGCCCCGGCCATTACTCTAGCAGGTGACACCCATTAAAAGAGGTGGTGACACTGACACAGGGAAAGAGGGAGAGTTTGTAGGAAAAGAGGGAGACTTGAGCAGTCATGACAAAGATACAAGATGTTAAAAACGGAGGGAGGAGAGGATACGTATAAGAAAATCACAGCATTAGAAATTAAGGAGAAAGTATAAACAAAGTATACAGCAACAAAAAGAGGGATGAATAGATGTGTAGTTCCAATCAAAAGTTTGGAAACACCGACTCATTTAAAATCATTGGGTAGATGTCCTCAAATGACTATTTTGTACAGTGAAGCATAAACAAACAACAAACAATTGATTTGAACATTTAAAAATGAGGAAAGGATTTGGAACTACTGGCAGAGAGTGAAAAGAGAGAAAACCACCCACTGTTAAAGTCTGAGCCAAGACGTTTAACACACATTCACACACACCACTCAGGTCTGGTTGACCTCCAGAAGTTGTTATCAGCTTCTCCATCTGAAACTAAAATACTAGGCAAGAAGCAGACATACACACTGCTACATACATACACACACGTATAACACAAAAACAAGCAGTACGTATGGACAGTTATATAGATACATGGAATACATGCACTTTTTTTTTGTTTTAAATACTGTACATAATTCATCTTAAGGTGTCATAAAAACAGTGATTTTTACTGATACATGTTCATAAGAGCCATTATTGCAAAGACTTGGATTCATTTCCTAGCTGCACAACCTCCCACTCTCCCCAAGAGAATAAGGTCTTGAATAAGTTCCTAAAGAAATGGGCACGCACAATTACAAAGACTACAGTTGTGTTTTTTTTAATAAGAATATCTGCTGATTGTAATTTCTGCAGCGTGTGTGTGTTTGTGTATGTGACTGACAGACATAGGACCTGTTCACATTTGGTTTTTTTCACAAATGGTCTTCAATGTTTCAATGGTCACAATGTTCCACAGTCATTTTCCAGCACACAAAGGGTTATAAACTCTACTTTCATATATTCTTTATACAAACAAAGATAATACACTCAGATTCACATTGTTTCAATATTGTGTGCATAACACAACTCTCCCGACCGCACATCTTTACTGCCCACCTTAACGAGTGGAGGACAGATCTGGCTGAGCACACCTACCTCCGATCCAGCTCAGAGGGCGAGGTGTATGAATGATGCTTTTTGTGTAGGTGAGTGTGTAGGCAAGTGACAAAGAATGAGATAAAAGGGACGTCTAAAAATAAAAGGACAAAGTGAAAAATACTTGGAACAAAGGCAAATTAAATCCAGTCATCATTCAGCTTAATCCTCAGAACTAATTGAGTTGGCTGCATACTTGTGTTCACCCAGCATAGACACACACTCAGGTGATAGTATTTCCATGACTTCAGAGTACATTAATTTGACTTTGATTCATTTTATAGATTTTTACTTTAATATTTACTTTTGCTCCTACTTGCCCAAGTCTCACCTTTACCCTAATCTAAACCTTAACTCAACTAAACCTTAAAATATCTTCTCACAACATTATTACAGGACTTGCTTTTGTCCCCATAAGTAAGACAAGTTGCCATATTTCAACTAAGAATTAGGTGTCTCACAAAATACCAATATCACAATAATATTCATATTGAAAGAATGAATACTGATATCATGTTGATATTTATATATGGTACAGTGATTTGATCTCAGCTCAAACATTACTGAATACTGATTGGTTTAAGTGTCCCTTCCTCCTACTAAAGTTGGCAATTTATTTGTTTTTAAGATTTTAATGCTATAGCAAAAATGTCATTATTGTGAATGATATAGGTCTTAATAATTGTGTAATGAAAATGAGATATTGTGACAACTGTCCCAACTGTGAACAAATGTAGGTCATTAAAACCTACACATACAAAAACTTTTACTATCTCCTTTTTTAAGCATTGTTTTTTAATCGATCCTTTTCCCAAGAGGCTTTTTGTCTTATGATGTAAATACAGATGTCACACAATGAAAGAGTTTTTGAGTGCACAGTAACAGCCGCCTGAAACTAAAGCTGCTGGATGGAATTCAGCCATCATTAATTTTATTATTTACATCTTTGCCTTTATTACCATGACAGGTCGTGGGGGGGTGGAGCCTATCCCAGCTGCCATCGGACAAGAGGCAGGGTTGACAGTCCATCACAGGGCCAACACAGAGACAAACAAAGCAAGCAATCATGCACACACACACAGTCAATTTGAATTCACCAATCATCCTAACATTCATGTTTTTGGACTGTGGGATAAGGCCAGAGTACCCAGGGAGAACCACACAAACAGATGGGGAGAACATGCTAATTCCACAGAAAGGACCCAGCCAGGATTTGAACTAGAAATCCTCTTGCTGTGAGGTGACAGTGCTAACCACCACACAACCATGCAACCCCCGTCAAGAACGTTTTATGGATAAATGAAACATTAAGCAACACAAAGATTGATCTGAATTTGACTGAGGTGAAGGCTCATACACACACTTCTGATGCAGGATGCACGTATGAAGTGCTCGAACTCTAGACTCACTTCTAAGTCAATAGCAGTTAACAAAAAACTGGACAAAAACAGATCAGTGGACGTAAAAGAATTCGGTAAAAAAAAAGAAACAACTTTTGTGGGAATTATTAAAACCCGTAATGAATTTGAAATATTGTTGCTCAATTGATGGTGTATTCTTAACACATCCTGATGAATAACAGACACATTTAATATTAGCTAAAATTTCAAAGGTTTACTGAAAACACTTTTATTTTTATATATCCCGCTATCTATAGTGTTTACTCAAACGTCTGTCTGTCTTTCAAGCCTCTTTGCCGTCTGAAGTTGTGTTAATGTGGTGTTATTTGTTGGGCAGAGAACACTTTCATCTGGCTTGGCTGGCATGGCGTTCACTCACAATGACTTTATGATGTGTGAGGTTCAAAACTCAGTCAGACATGTTTTGAACGACCTCAGCTGTGGCCATCAAGAGCAGTATGACAGAGGGAGAGAAACACTCAAAATGACACACAAGGAGAGAAAGAGAATGAGAAAAAGCCCCGAGAAATAAATATTACACAAACACTGCAAAAGAAAAAAGGTAACGCCCTTTTCACTTACATGAAAAAACCCTTTAATCATGGTCAGACTATTAAGACCAAATCAGAATTCCCAGTACTTGTGACTCCTAATTAAAAGAAGTACTTTTAATCAAACTTACACTCTTGGACTGAATGACACGAAGTGCTATTCCTGTCTTTGATTACGCTCATTTTGTCATCTCTTGACAGTCTCTGATTTTGGTTTTAGTTCATTAATTTTCTTTTCTTTTTCTCCCTCCTTCCCTCTGTCACCACTGTCCTTTCTATCTTCATTCCGAAACATTTCAAGCAGCCAAAAATATTGACCCCAACTCAGTCTAATTATCCTGGCATCAAATACTGCTGTTTTGTATCAGTGTTTCTTCTGTTCTTTGTCATTGGTGCTGTAACACACCAGCCTCAGTAACGTCAGGAGCCAATGTTGTCGTTTGAATGATTGACAACGTCGAGGAGGTAAGTAGGATGGGTGTTGGTGGAAAAGGTCAACTTCACCTTAGAGATAGTGGTTTGAGCTATCATAATTCAAGACAGAATGGTGGCACATTGCATATTTGTATTTCCTATTAATATTTACTCTTTAATATTGATAATAGTTCAATAGAACACAAAACATTAGCATTCTGTACACCAGTGTCATCAGTTAAGATCGGTTAGTCTCTATTCTATTATCTATGCTGTCATATGCTGCTTTAACAGAACCCAATTCTTAACAAAGCCAACCTTATTTCCGTTCTTGTCTCTTTTATCAGACAGCACAATGAGGTATGAAATAATGACGGTTCAGACCACACGTTGACCAACCCTAAGTCACTAACTTTACAAGTGTGAGGTCATCTGACGATCAGCCTTAGAGTTATGTTGAGGAGCTCATACATTTAGGGGAGCTCTGAATGGAATCGCTGCTCCTCCGCAATCTAAGGGTGTCAGCTGAGGTGGTTCCTGTGGGGGTAATAAAAACCTTCCTTAGGAGGTTTTTGGGCATGAAAACCACAGGGCAGACCCAGAATACGCTGGAGGGGTTATATATCGCTTCCTGCCTTTGAATGCCTAAAGATCCTCCAGGAGGAGCTGGGGAGTGCGGCTGAGGAAAGGGGAGGTCTGGGTTTTACTTCTGGAACTGTTTCCTCTCCAACCTGATCTTGAGCAGTAGAAAATTGATTAATAGAGGCTGTTTGACAATATCACCTTTGACTAAATGCGTTTTGATTTTGGTTGCACTTAAATGAAAAATTACTCACAGCCAGAGAGCTGCTTCAGTGGGCAGACAGAGATTAGCACAGTATGTCAAACACCTTGTTAAATTTTACTCTATTTTATTTCATATTTTTAATGTGTGAACAGAGACAAGTTAGAGGCAAGTCGGCAGCTCACCGTATTGCTAATGAATAGAGGGAAAGGCGAGGGGTGTGCTGCGCTGTAAGTGAGGAGAAATTCACAGTGGCACGGCTTTACAGGGACTCAGATTACAGCTGTGTGAATTGCACTGTTTGAATGTATTTCTCTTTTGAAAAAGTTCTGATATTTATGTTAAAAAGTCTGTATTTTGTCCAGACCTTATTCCTGAGAGTTCTCGCTTTTTGGAAAGGTTCGGGCACCAAAACTACTGGGTATTGGTAGGCAAGGGATCATCGTTTAGTTTATAACACACTCAATCACAGTGTTTAACCTGTAACCTGTGCCCTGACTCTAGGAAGTCTAGACTAAACTATCGTAATTTTTTTTGTGTAAATAGCAAGACCAAGCTTCTGTACAGTCAATATTAAACCATATTTATCCAAAATGTCTATTTATAGGGGGATGTTTGATTTGAGCTGGCCAGATTTAGGTTCTTCTAAGGAAATTTACAAAAACAGTGAAAATAAAGAACAAAATAAGAGGATTACTATGAAAATGTAACAATAAAGTGTCAAGAAAATGAAGCTGAATGATCTAGTTATGCTGCTCCAGATCCAATTATACCTACAAAGTGGTGGTCCATTAAAACAAATCTATATATGCAAAATCGTCTACCACTTCATGACATAATAGGCAAGTCAAAGCATTACTTGTTTTGTAATACATATCCTCTTGTCCTTATGCACTTCTTTTATACAATGAAAGTGCGATTAAATTAGGTGGTTTTAATAATCCTTGACAAAGGATTCACTTCACTTGATCTCACAGCTTTTGTTAAAGGCAGTTGTAGCGGCAGTTAACTTCGAGCCATAATGGTCTTGGCAAGGAAGTACTTACATTTATATTCAGCTCAACGGCACCATCTCAAGCGATATATTTTCTTGTGTTTTTCAGAGGGCATTTCTCACTACTTTTTTTCTGATTTCCTGGAATGTTCTGTTCCTTTTCAACAGTGATTTTATTCAACTGTGTAGCATGGCTGAACTGTACAAAATAAATTACTTTAAATTGCGGTGTACATGAAAACCTGTATTTGTTATGTTCGGTGCCCCCATTTTGGGTTTGATGGGGAAGAATATAAGGAAGTTATATTGTAAAGCTAAAAATTTTGTTTGCTGATTAGCTCAGAGTAATATTATTATATGTCAAGGGACTGAATTATGACATTATATGTCATGTGCACTTAATTTAAGGGGAAAGCCGGAGTGAAAGAAGAGAAGAGTGAAATAATAAAAAGTAAGTCTACTGACATTCAGATCCAAATAAAAACTCAAGTCACCCTTAAAAGACACAGAACTGCTGAAATAATCAGTGTCATGTCTTGATTCTCTGCCAACAGTTGAGCAAGCATCACCTTGATTCAATCATTTTTATTCAACACCAAATCCCTTCCACACTGCAGGAATCCACACTGAGTTCATTGGAAATCCCCTGCACCTCTCCTTACTTCTCTCCCCTTTCTTTTTTTTATCACCCTTTTATGTTTACTGTCATTTCTCTCTTTCTAGGTCTCGTTTTCTTTTGCTATAATTTTGAAGAGGTGTGGGGAAGCTATCACTTTCTGTCACTCTGTCTACCTGAATACCCATTTGTATATCCGTTTGTCTTCCTCTCTCCACTCTCAGTAACAGTTTGTATTTTAAGAAATGTTCCGGCGATAGATAGTCTTGTTCCCATAAAAAAAATACCAGCTGATGTTTGTGATCAGAGCACATCACCAGCACTCATGGAGCAACAATTCTTGTTCTTACAAACATGTTACAGCATTAAAAAAAAGCTAGTCTGGGTTTGCATTTGAAGGAAACAGATAATGTGCACGATATGTGCAACAAATCAGATTAAAAGTGGGTCATCAATATGAAGTTTTTACAGGTTATGTGAGAAATGGATGCAGAGGATACATGGGTGGAGTTGGATGAGGGTGTGAACATAGGAGGAAAGAGTCGGGATCAATAAGGAGGTAAAGAGTCACAGATGGGGGTTCAGGAAGAAGAGGGCATTGCTCACTCTACGTAAAAAGCTCATAAATGTGCTTCAAAGATATGTGTCTTCTGTTGAACGCATTTTTGACTTTACAGCAGCTCATACCGCTCAGTATGAAGACATATTTTTACTGAGCCATCTCAACTGACTGCTTACAGTCAGAGAAACCCTGGCTTTAGAACATCAGTCTGCAAGATATTAAACAACTTAGCCTGACAAATATTTCCATGATATCATGCACACATACACACTCACACACAGTACCAAAGTACCTACACATGTTCAGACAGAAATAAAGGTACGGAGAGTGAGAGAAATCCCATACCTCGACATGCAAACAAAGAAAAACTGAATATTGAAGTACCAAGAGAATATGTTGTTTTGATTAATGTCAGCTTCTTAAAGGCTCACAAGAATCAAGTATCAGTATAACAGTGTTTCATATTTACATATGGATTACATGAGAGGGCATTAACCAGTCTTAAGGTTTGTGAACTTTCTAAAGAGAGAAGAAAAGATACAGGCAAAACAATGTAAAGGAGAGGAGGGACAAAGAGTTTCAGTCACAATCAACCACCTGGAATCCTTTTATATAGAAGTGACTGTGCTGCATCTGCAGAAGAACCATGAACTGACAACAGTCAACTGCAAGTCTGAGAGGTAAAGCAAACCTCGCACACCCTAAGTGCCGCATCATCCCTTCTCCACCTGCACCCCCCACATCACAGGACCTGGAAACACTACAGCATAGCATCACCTGGTGGAGGAATGTACATAATGCAGCCACATCTTCACTGAATGCTGCTGCGGCGGTTCACTGCCTCCCTAAAACGTCAAGGCTCTGAAAAAAATATTTAAGCATTGCTAAGGTGTTAACACTGCCATTGGAAATGCCTATAAGTTATCAGACAAAATGGCAGGAGACATTTTTAACAAAATGTCTAGTCATGGTCAAAATATAAAACATTTAATTACCATGAACTTAGTTAAGGCACCAATGTCATATTGATATGACCACCCGCAAAAATCTAATTGGGGAGCAGAAATGCTTATTAAAAAAAGACTCCCCCATATATCCTGAAACAGCCAGTTACATAACGTATTTATGGTTTAAGTATATTGTTTGCATAAATGATTGGCATTGCTTTCACAAACGTTGACTTTTACTCGCAAAGATAAGGACATGTCATCTTTAAACAAAAACAGATTACTGCCAGGAGGAAGGAATGAAGGTGAAGGGAGTGATAAAACTTGTGCTGACTCTTCTCCAGATGTGCCTTGACTGACTGCCACATCTCTACATGCATACACACAAATACACTAACATGAAACAATATGCAAACGCATGCACACTTGCGTACACGCGCAAGACCTTGACATCTAAGTTGACTGTGTCTGAAATGGAGTCTGTTTCCTATCTTGTTTTAGTGTCCCTGTGGACACTTATCTCTTCGTGACCCAAACTGACGCACACTCCCAAAAGACACATTCAGAGGGTTTGTATATGTATAGATCATGTCATCACCTCACAAACTTCTGAGTTAACCCCTTACCTTGGATTTAAAGTGACTCTTCTAATAGGTTCTGTGTATAAATGAAGATGTAAATCTGAGTTTTACATATGTATGAGCAATGACTATCTTGTTTTAGTTTAATTTCCTAAAATCTAAAACTTTTGAGCAGGTAATTTGCATGAGAATTTCATACAATGTAAAAGTTCACCAGCAAGCAATCTTTATTGAGATCATATTTATTTCTAAAAGTTTATATTTACTTGGAAAAATAATTTTCTGCAGTGTCACAGCATTAAGAGACGGCTGTGGCTACATTATACCAAGAGATTCATCTTGGGCCCGAAAGGTCATCGCTTTGTTTCCCTGACATTCAGAAAAAATTTGAGCTGGGGGCGGTGAATAGACTGAAAGTTGACAGTGAATGATCAGCACTATCCACCTCCATCACCATCACCATTGAAGACTAAAGTGCCCTTGAGCAAGACACCAAACTTCTCCCCACGTACTCCACCTGTGGCTGCCTAGGCTGTACATCAAAGCCTGCGATATGTTTAAAGGGGAACTGCGGTATTTTCAACATTAAGCCTCTTTTCTGAGTCGTCTGCAATGTTTTAGAACCCCCCTCACCGATTTTTTTGATGTTTACTACTGTCTCCGGTATTTGCCTAATTTTGATTCTTCTCAACCTGCTTCAGAATGGCAAGTCATGCGCATGTCTAGAAAGGTCCGTAAAAGCACAATAAACGTCCGTTTTCAAAATAATCAACTCACCGGAGTGGTTACTGGTGTGCACTGGTAATCCATATCAAATTTCGTTGCGAAAGGTTGCTTCTGTCGTGTTTTATTTGGCAGCTCGTTCATGCTCGCACTATTTTCTTAGCGGTGGCGGAGTAATATCAACGAACATCCAGTACAAAATGTCAAATAAAACACGACAGAAGCAACTTTTCGCCACGAAATTTGATATGGATTACCAGTGCACACCAGTAAACACTCCGGTGAGTTGATTATTTTGAAAACGGACGTTTATGGTGCTTTTACGGACCTTCCAGACATGCGCATGACTTGCCATTCTGAAGCAGGTTGAGAAGAATCAAAATTAGACAAATACAGCAGTAAACATCAAAAAAGCGGTGAGGGGGGTTCTAAAACATTACAGACGACTCAGAAAAGAGGCTTAATGTTGAAAATACCGCAGTTCCCCTTTAATTATTGTGCGTGGAAAAAACACGAATACAAGTAAACTAACTATAAAATGTAACCGCGAACATTTATCATTAAATTGTGTATATTAAAAACCAAATAAGGTAAGGACAATGAATAATTACTGATCCAAGTCAAGCTTTTACCTAAGATATATGATGGCAAGTACTGATGAAATTACATCCAAATGGAATAATTAAACAAATTAAAGCAATTAAACATACTTTTTCAAAACTTTTATCGTACATAATGAAAACATGTGTCCAGCAGATATTTATTAATGAAAGTGATAGCTCTAATATGTGTGTCCTGCTTTTTGTCAAGGAGGAACTAACTGATTGGACCGCCGTGGTGGAGGTGAGAGTAGGGAGGCAGAGTTAACAGCCATCAAACTGTCCTTATACAGACTCATCACACATGCACATTGCTGCACACACACACACACACACTGAAAGAATCCCATGAAGAAACTTATGGGGTTCTGCTTTTCATCAAGATAAACCTTTCGTTCTCTGGGTCTATTCATCAGTGACATGTTGTTTTTCTTTCATAATCTCTAACTTTTCTGTTATTCTTTCCATCTTTCTGACTATTCATTGATTAATTTCAATCCCTCCCTTCATAGTGCACTAACATAAGTCACTCATAGCTCTGACAAGGCCTTTTGCTGATCAGATCGGACATCGCAATGGCAGCAAAAAATGAGTCCTGATTAGCTCAAAACACCAGGAAGTAATCAAATCAAAGCCCAAATCATGCTCCACTGATTACAGTGTGCCAGTTTTGTCTAGATTCAAATAATGTCTATTGTTCCTGCTGGAAACCTTTACACAGCTTGTCTGTGGGATGACAACAGAGAGAATCTAGGAAGGCAGTGGTAGTGGTACTGTAAATCCTCACACAATTAATACTGGCTTCCATATGGTGATTTCATGGCAGCCACAGAGTGAATTTCCAGGCACTCCTTTTCCCACTGTGGGCATACAGAACTTTAATCAAAGTCACAATGAAAACTCTACCTGAAACGGCCCTGGTATTTGTTAAAGGTAAAAACATATAATTAGAAAAAGACATTTTTGTGTAATAACCATATGGAGGTTGTGTGTGTTCACATAGTGCAAGGACATATAGTGTGAGCAACTGTCTATATGAATAGGTTTCTGTGTGTTTGGAAGCGTCTTCATGTCCACGTGTCCAGATTGGCAGTGTTGGGTACCATCTGTTTGTCATTATGATGTTGACAGAACTGTTGCCCAGGTTAATTACCACAGTAACAGGTTAATTACACCAATTAAACATTACTGGCCAAACTGGTGACACCGGCTTCTCTCAGCACACACACACAGATATGTGTAGAAGCGTAGAAGTAGATACATGATGAAAGACACCAGAGGGTTAGAAAAAAGCATTACATCAGGAAGCTCCTATTAGAATGAATGGTAATGGTGATGAATGAATGGGACGTCTATGTGCAGGAGAAAGCCTCTGTGTTGCATCTGACAGCAACAGGAAGTGGACAGGAAGCTTCTGACAGGTGGAGGCGGGTTTTAGGGCTGACAGGCGGTTTGGTGAACGACCCACAGTGGACCGGTGTGGTGAGTTTGTGTGTGTGTGTGTGTGTGTGTGTGTGTGTGTGTGTAAGACTCATGGGAATAATCCTGTGTAGGACCTCTTACTGCGTGGCTCGTGGAAGGACAGGGCAAAGGGCCAAATCACACACACAAGACCAGAGGGCCCAACTGGTATTCCAGATTTTTCCCGCTTCCCCAGTGGACCGTCACACACATGATTAACTATGTGTAAGTGTATGTGTGTGTGTGTGTCTATCTCCCAGTACAGGGCTATCAATCTACATCAGCTGAATGTAGAAAAGCTAAACCTGATGGATTTATCTTTCATTGCAGCGTGAAGCCCCCAGATAGGAGGTTGAATTTTGCTGATGCTATTCAGTCAGAATTTACTCAGAATATGCTTCAATGCAAAACACAATACTCTCACTTCAGGAAAGACATACTTTCCAAAATCAATTTGGTACATGTTTTAAAATTGTCCCTGTGCCGAAGCATTATTTTTTTCACATTCATTTTGGAACTGCATTTGTTATCGGTCATAGTTTAATTTTATTTTTGACAAGTGTTGTGTTAGTTTTGAGAAATAAAACTAATTGTTAGGGTTAAAGCAACAAAAAAAACAAACCAAAACATTAATCCCACGATATAACAGCAATAAACTGTAGACTAACTGTAACACATGCTGATAGGAAATGCAAAAAAATGGATGGAAAGATACGTAGTTTATTTTTGATGGAGAATATGTACTGCCAGAACTGTTCACATGCAAAATAATCAGTTTTCTAATTGCAGGAGGTACTTTAAGAATGAAAACCAGACCAGTCCACTCACAGTCATCCTTGTTACAAAATGTGAAAGCAGTTTATTATGCACAATTTTTAGAAAGTAACCTTGAATGGAAAAATTGCCTCTTGTAACATATCAATTGAAATTCTTAAAATCAAAATGACTGTAGCTTCAGAAAGTTAACATTTAATAGGCAATGGTCTTACAGTCCAGCAGCCACTTTAATATACTTTTCTAAATGATTTTATGATGTGAGATCATTTCATTTTCATAGAAGCTGGCGAGACATCACTCCTTTTTTACAAGTGGTGGAAATCTCATTTAAAGGTTGCACTCTGAATTTATAGCAAAAAACTAATACTATAGGTTTCCAAATTGGCAAACATGTAACCACATACCCACAGTAAAATGTTATTGACTAAATTTTCAGCCTTCATCTTAGTGCTTTTATCATTAAATATGAAAAGTGTAAGTTACAGCTATGTGTTACTATGGAAAACCTGTTAAAAAACATTTAATATTGAACATTTAATATCTCCAATGTATCATTAAACTAGAACTACTACTCCTTCCTCTTCATTCTCTAAATATATTTTACTTTATTTTACTTTCTTTTCCTTTCTCTTCTTTATCTACTCTTCAGCCACAAGGAGAAATCAGATAAGTTATGACTTGATGATGAGACTGGTCACTGTGGGGAGCGATAGAGAGCAATAATTGGCATCAAATGCAATAGTGCAAATTTAGTGGCTGCAGTGCTACAGTTCACATCGTGTTTTCAACTATTTTAACACTCGTTCACATGTACTGCATGTATGTCCAAGTGCCTGTAGCAGACAAATGTGTTACTGTTAATGTTCTCCTGAATCATTTGAACATGATTATATCGTTTGTTTTTTTCCCAACTGTCTCAAAAACTATGTTGATATATGAAGTATACCACTCTAATCTACTGTGAACTCAATTAAAGTGGGTAGGAGAAAAAAGATAAACGCATTTACCATGGAAGTATTCAAGAGTATTTTGCAATCAACTTGACCAATGGACCAAACATCAAAACATCTTTGTTTATTGCTTCAAATTCATGAGGCTATTAAGAAATTAAAAGCAATTGTCCTCTCATTTTTCCTCCCTTTTATCCTTCTTATCTCACAACGCTAGGGGTGGAATGTTTATCGCTTCCTGCCACTTCTTCATTTCACTTTCACCCTTGCACTTCAAAGCTTTTCCCCTCTCCACCACCTTGCCAATCTCACATAGTCAACCACCATTCATCCATAAAACCCTGCTCACTTTAGCCCCAAACAAACCGCCTGCCTCATTACACACGCTAATTGTTAAGTTTCCACTCTTTAATGCAACTTTCTTTCCGTTCTACCTTTGTATTTGTTCTTGCTTCTTTTTTGGGGTTTTCCATTCTTTGTCTTTAAAAAGCAACAAATGGACATTCACATCTCGTGCGTGTTTAGGATTTTTAGGAGAGACCATTTGAACATTTAAGGTTTTATAGTTAATATGAAAATATCCAACTGATGGAACTTTTTAAAATCTTATGATATTTCACATAAATTGGATTATTAGAGACAAATACTGTATATTAGTGCTATGGTGCACTGGCAAGCCGTACCACCTAAAGCAATGGAAGCATTGATTTAAGATATTGTAAAACCAGCTTCTGTCCGTATCATTTCGCCTTCTTCTCTCGTTTAGCTCCTCTTATTTGGTGCTATTTGGGCTTCTTCTGTGCATTGATGATGAATGTATCACAACGTGAAATTCATGAAAGATATGCTGCTGTAGAACAATGATGGATGGATATGATTACTTTGAGTTATACAGTATATTTATAATGTAAATAATTGCTGTTGTGCCTTGGCTCATTGTGCCATGGCTCATTAGAAACTCATTTATCCTGATGGAGCACAAACACGCCTTACGCAGTATCTGTCGTGGGAGATGATATGATGACTTAACTGATTCTTAAAGTGTTAAACTAGCTACCTAGGGTTAAGTACCTTATCTCTACTATAAACCTTGATGAAAGCAGCTTTTATTACCTGCTTAAGTTGTGTGACAGCACTTCACAGGACAATACATTGACTTACATTAATCCCTTTAGAATTAATCCTATTCTTTAACCAAGCATTCAACAACTCTTACTTTAGCCCTGCGAAAAAGGCAGTGCCAAACATTGTGAATGCTGGAACATATTCATTGTACACTCAATAACATGAGTAATACACACATAAAAACACATGAAATGTGCTACATCATAACATGAATAATGGCCGCACCAACATCTGTTTCATGCACCATTTCGCTGTCTTTTTCTCATTCTTACTCAAACACACAAACATCACTGTTGCCATATACCTCATTACATTAAGTGCAGTTGTTCCACTGCATTAGTTCTCTTTCACAACACACCATTGTTTCCGTCATTACTGAAGCTCAAGATTTGGGTGGAAGGGCTGAATATTTGTTGCACAAAAAAAGGACTTCATCTGCTCTGCAATGTGCTTTGAAATTCATCACCAATGAAGTAACTAACAGACTGAAGAGAGAAACTGTGGTAAAATAAAAAATGAAATGGTATAAAGCATACTTGGATGAAAGATAACAGCAAAATGAACAGCAGGAGGAGGAAGAGAAGACGTGGAAACAAACCAAAAGAAAGAGGCACTAGAAACCATCACAAAGCGCAGAAACTGTATCTGCATTAAGACGGGACAAAAAGAATGGGAGAGTGTGATATCTATAGGGAATAATTAGTACTGACAGTAGTACTAATGGTCTGTCTGTAGCCCGGCAGACTGGAACTCACTGAGAAGACTCTTGGGTTTAACTCTCTTTCTATGTTTTTCTTTCTCTCTCTGACCAAGTTTCCATCCAAGTGTTAAGACAACCTCTGAAATACTGCATGATATCAAAGCAAATTAACTAGATGAAAATTAATGCATTTTTATCTTTTTAGATGAAAAAATATCCAAAATAAATTGAAGTACTGTCTGAATTAGTAATTAATGACTTGTTGTTGCAACAAGCTAATAATGGCAGCTCGTTTGACTCTTCAGAGCAAGATGAAACGACTTCAACTACAGAGTGACCTAACGTCAATGTTTTAGGTTTAATATGACCATATTCGGCCAGAACACTGGATAAAGTGTGAAAAGACTTTAAAGGGGTAAGTGTTTATTTGTTGCTGTAGTTGTGTTTTCTTTTCATAGCGTGGTGATTGATGGAAGTTTTATTTATCATAAATTGAGAGTGGATGTGTAAAAAAGTGGATGTACTTTGATATTAAAGCCAGACTTTTTGCTTTAAACAAGTATCTTGCGTTATTATTGCACTTTTGTCATTTGTAACAAAAAAAAGCATTCAGTGAGTTGTAATGATTTTAATACTAAAGAGTCCTCCTGCCTGAAAATTCAAACATGGCTGAGAGGAACAGCTGCTTGGAAGCGACAAGCAGTCAAAGTGCCTAAAGAAAGGAGAATCCTTCCAAAGTAGCTACTTACAGGTGTAAAACTCGAAAAGGTTTTGTGTTAGCTTTGTTTTAGGCTTCGTAGTAGCCTTTTCAGATATGAGATATGTAACACTAATGGCTTCATCAATCAGCTAATTGATGGCATTCAATCATTCAGACATTGATTAAATTTATGTTAATGCTCCATCCAGACATAACTTTGATGGTGACAGAGATTGAGCCATGGTGTGTGAGGATTACTTACTATTAGTCCAAGATTTGACTCTGTAGCCTGCAAGTGAGGTAACACCAGAGTAATGTTTTTTTTGTGTGTGTTATTAGTATGTGCACTGAGATTGAGATGCTTCAATTGATGTTAATTTGTTAACATAATTGTCAATAAAGTGCTGCAAAGAGGATATTACATCTGTCAACACATGCAAATGGGGTGTTTATGGTCTGAGTTCTGACCTCCTGGTAACACAAAATTAATCAAAGAAGTTACTTTTCTCAATGCACTAATGAAGCCTCACTGTTGTTGCTCTGTATATTGGTTACTGTGTATTGTTGTACACACCTTGTACATTTTATATACATATATTTTATATCATTATATCCTATGTTACATGTTTGCACCTTACGCCGCAGCAAATTCCTTGTTAGTGAACACTGTTCACTAACAATGGCAATAAAACGAATTCTGATTCTGATTTAATGAAGTAATGCAACAAACTGCTTTATAAGGATAGTAATCTTTGAATCTAACTGGTTACGTGTAAAAGTACACAACACTGGTCCTTTCAGAGTCAGAGTTATTCTACAAAACAACATGTCAGATTTCCATAACTTCAAATTTGCATACAAAGCCTTCTGTAGTTACATAAACCATGATTGGATAAGTTGGAAACCTTATTTCACATATGTTTAGGTTTATTTAACAGTCAATTTTATGAAGAACTTTGACTGGATCTTAATTCTACTCAAAACAAAGAAAACATTACTTTTCACTTCACCTGACGCCACTGTCGCAAAACAGAGAGATGCTGCGGATTTGGCGCAAAACAATGGCAAAGAAAACTAGAATAGAAAAGGTCTGAACCACAGCCACAGATCACTATAAGACATCTTATACAGTGAATGGCATGGACATCATGCGTAGCATTTAGGTTTTTCTGTAACATAGAACAGCTTTTGAAAAGTTGTGCGACAAGCCCAGTATTTCTCATTAACACAATGGCAGGTGATCTCTGAACTGTTAATGCATCATTGAACGAAGTAACAGTATCATAAAACCATTAACAGCAAGCAGCAGTAATATACTATTGTGGGCATTATCCTCTCTACTTTTTTGCGTTAAATCACACAACTTTTGTCCCTATTCTCACGGTCAAAAGATTGCAGGATTCATTTTCCTGCCACCAGCCATTACAGAGGGTGTTTGGCATTGAAATATGCCTGCTAAATCAAAGAATGCTATTTCAGGTGCCTTAACAGGCCAGAGTTGTAAAAAGTTGCAGTGACGGGCCGGTATCTCCTCCTAAAGATGAATAAGTGCAGTTTCCACAAGGAGTCCTAGATCTTTAACGTCTGATCTCACCTCTGGGCTCAAAGGAGTCTGCCATGTCAGCCAAAAATGTGCAGGGTGTGTGTGCGTGTATCCATCTGTGTTTATGCAATACATGTGTGCATTACGTATATGTGCATGCTTTGTATGTTGTCTGCAGGGGCGAGACTATGTTGTTCCAGCAGCCCATAGGTCCCAGTTCTATAAATCACATCTATCATTTACATGTACGTATTGTGTGTGTGTGTGTACGCGTGTGTGTGCATGTGTACGTGTGTTTGAATTCAGGGCCAACACCTGCTACTAATCACCATCAATGAACAGGAGTGAGGGGAGTGAGGGGAGTGTGGTGACGTGTTAATATTTTTACACGTTCATCTACACACATGGGCTCACTCACAAAAAGGTCAAGTTGAAAGAACCAGAACAAAGCCATTTTGATTGATACGTCAGTGGACATTAGGTTGACACTCCAAAGAAGAAGCTTTAGAAAGAATGAAAAGATATGGAGGGGAAGGAGAAGAGCAATAAATGAAACTGACAGAAAGAAAATCTCCAGAGACAAAGAGTTACAGAATATTTTGAAACAAAAGGTAGACAGGTGTAGCGTAGAGAAACTGGCAGTTCTGTGTTTCATCTTAAACTCAGTGGAGAATTGCTGAATTAAATGGTCGACTGAAAGAAAGCAGAAACGGAGACTTAAAGAAAGACAGAAACGCTGCAGGTAAAGAATGCCAAAAACAACAAAGAGCTGCCCTTCCATTTCTCTGCATAACCCACTTTTTACACAGCAATCTAATTTGACAAAGTGACATTATTTTCAACATTTCATCCTCTTTAACCCCTGTTACTAAGTCCCTTTCCTTGATTCTTATCTTTAGTGTATATCTGAAATAAACCTCCACTGTCACCTTCCCTTCCCGTTATGCCCTCCCCCTCCACGTCTTTCCTTTTAGCTTTCTTTTTCATCTCATTCCCGTCTTTGTCAACATGTGCTAGTCATCGCAAGCTTCTATTATCTTTGCTAAAAGCCAAGAAAGTCAGATTTCACCACTTAATCGCATCTAAGTTAATGGAAAACAGCTAGATATTAAGGGATGACGAAGGAGAAAAGGGTGGGGGTGGGAAAAGAAATAGAGGAAAGTATGTTGATACCGATATATTATTGGCATAAGGACTATCAAACAGTAAATGGATCTTATAGTAGCAGAGATAAAGAGAGAACAAGAAAGATAGAAGAAAGTATCTGAAAGTGGTATTATCTTGATAAAATGTGTTTTTAATCACAGTCATCCATCAAGCTATCTATCAAGATTTGGTTCTTCAAATAATTTGGTAGGCACAGGTGGTGAGTCTTTATACAATCGCCCCTTTGGATCTTGCGGCCTTTATTAGTGGATTTAATGAAGAACTCCTTTTACTCCAGTCAATCCATCCATCCATCTTTTAATACCCATTCAATCCACTTCAGGGTTGGAGGGTGGAGCTGGAGCCTACCCCATTGGCAGGGGGAAAGCCAGCCCATCAAAGGCTACTCACGTTTTTGGAATGTTTAATTTTTTACTAATCCTGATTTTTTTTTAGGAATGGTTATCACAGGGCAACTGATATCAGTGATGTAGACGATAAAAAAGCAGCCAACCACAGCAGTTCAGCTGTGTGGTGCTTTCGAGGATGAGAAGATGATAAAGACGTGAGTGACGGAGGTAATGCAGATCAACTCTTCTGTCGAATGAAAATAGATGCAGAAGAAAGCCAACAGCTGGGAGGATGAAGGGATAGATATATTAAGATGCAGAGTAATAAAGAGATGCAATGTACCGCGTAGGTGCTTTACAGCATGTTTTATCATAATGTTGATTAATGGTGATGAGGATGAATGAAGGGCTAATGGATGGATGTAGAAGTGATTCTTGAGCTGTTGTACTGGGTAAAAGGATGGATGGGTTTATGGACTCGTGGATGGATGGATGGCAGTTTAAAATACAGTCCCATCTGTTGTCTGGTGCATGAAATAAGAACCTCATGGCCAATCATAATGTAACACTCTCACATGTCAAGCCTTTACCTCCAAGTGGACAAATATTTGGATTATTACTATCACTCCTTTATTTTTTCCTTTGTAACACCCATTTGTTTTCTCGGGGCGATGAATTACCTCAACACACAATCTTTCTCATATCTTCCTGTATCTCGCATTCTCTCAGCCTCTCTGTTATTAACGCCCTTGCGTCTGTCTTTCGGCCGCCATCCCATTTTTCCTCCCTGTCTACATCACAGCTTTTGTTCTGTTCTGCATTAGTTCTGCTGGTTTTGAAGCGATCAGCATGCATGATCACTACCAGATCTGACTGAAGGAGAAAGTTGGGCCTGAGAGAAAGGCAGAGGAAGAACATGTAAGGCAAAGTGGCTCCGGGAAAAGACGGAGATAAAGAAAGTCAGTAGCGGATGGAGACAAAAATCTGACTTTTTTTTGTAAAGAAAAACTGAATAAGAGATGAAAAACTCTTTTCTTTTTAAAAAATGTCAATTAACAACAATCAAAATAGATTTGTCAAACAAATTTAGATGTAGGCTTGGCACGACCCCCTAAGGAATAGTTCAGTTTCAGTGGTTTGACGTGCAATCAAAAGTAGCTGTGGAAGTTCCAAGATATTGTCTGTAACATTTTTGATTGCCCTGAAATATTATACCCACCATGGATAACTGCAGTTGTCGGCTATTAGCTGGTGAATTAAAATACTGCCAAGTACATTTCTGTGTCTTTTTTTGTTATTACAATAAAATCATGACATTTGGCCATAACAACGGTATATAAAGTTAAAGAATATTAAACAACTTGCCAAGTCTTGCAAAGTAATGTATTTCACTCATGGAAGACTTTACATCTGATATGTTGGAAGCTTACTCGTGTACAGCAAGTTTGTTGCTTCAAACACTCAAACAACTCACTTTATCTTTTGCAATTACAGGCAAAGTTTGGGCACTAAATTGGGAAATAAAAACTGTAAGTGGAAAATAGGAAACATATGGGGATGTTTGGGAATATTTCATAACATTCTGAATGTTTGTGCTTTTTATTCAGGGATGAGTGTTAATGATGATGTGTGTCATTTCAAAGGTGTCACATGCTATTTTCTGTCTTATAAACTCGTTCTGGACTTGTGACTAAAACGCAACAGGAGGGTCAGATGTAGTCAGGGTTGCTTTTTAACTGCCCCCACAAAGCATCCAAACTGAGCCATTTCATACTGGTCAGTGTGCTCAGTAAGTAAGTCAGACATAGCGTGAAGCAACTTAATTTGGACCGTACTGGTTTTTAACTGCCTACACAAAACAGATGGGTGTTGGGTTACATACAGCTCAATCAGTAAGATAAAGACTGAAAATTGGGAGCATAGACAGACTGATAGGTGAGGAGACAGATGGGTTCAGCAGGTGGTCTGGTGGGTTAGTACAGAGCAAGATTGGCCTCTATTACTGACCTCTAGCATCCTTGTACAAGACAGCAAAATCCATCATCTCCGGTTTTGGATCGCTCAGATCACTCAGATAAGAATTAAGAGTCACGACATGCAGCTGTACATAAAATGGCAATTTGTGATTTAAATTGAATGTTTTTGCCAGGGTTATGTCTTTGAATTTCTCAGAGTGTATGAAATATAATATATCATCTGGTGTCACTAAGGAGCAGTGAAAATCAAAGATAGTTGAGGAAAAAGATAACTGCTTTGACTGATGTAAACATGATTGTAAATAATGCAGGTATAACAGGTATAACAAGGCATTAAGATATACAAAGTGCAAATTTTATTAAAACACAAATGAGTTTGTTTCAAAAGAAAATGCTTTTTGATGAATGTTTGATGAAGGTTTCAGTACTTCTGCTTTTTTCACTGCAAATATCATGGTCCATTACAACTGCCAGCTGTAGAAATATATATTTATTAACAAATAAGAACATTACACTTCAGGTATATTTTGGCATTCCATTGGTATAAATGATAGCCATCTAAACTATGTGGCATTTCAAGCACCTCCCACGCTGTGTTTTAAATGGCTGCGGGGTTAATGGCCATCAATTTGATTGATCAAAATGTGAGCTGGGGTCAGTGAGTCCACTGGTCAGCAGTGTTGGATTGATCCTGGTCCTGATGTCCACCATCCATAAAGACAACAAATGAGATTTGGACGTGACTCTGCAGAGTACATCTGGAGCACAGCTGTCTACACTGTGTGTGTCATCAAAAGTTCTTCATCCTGTCATACACCACCACTCACAGGCAACCTGAATGCGCACACACAGATATAAACATATGTAGTGTATATGTTGGGACTATCCACAGACACACAATTGTTTCCTTTTAACAGGCCATATTGAGAAAGAAAGAAATGAACGATGAAATTCAGGGTGATATTTTCAAAGTGGTAAGTAGGTTTTTTGTGAAATTGTCTTCCCACAACATAAAACAAAAACATTACATCAGCCCATGGAGAGATAAACTTGCTTTTGCGTTCTCACATGGAATTAATAGACTCCAACAAATCGGAGCAAAAGCCAAACTAGCTATTAAAGTCCATTACTTTAGCTGGGGCAGCCTGTTGTCATGGAGACATTTTTTTTTTCTTTTGGCACAATACACAAACACATGTTTCTTATGGTTAAAAACCCAGCTAATGATAATAAAAGTGTTGTCAGGTTGTCAGCTTAACACTAACGCTGTGAAGTATAAAGAAACTCCTCTGGAAAATGATACTATAATTACTTGAATGCAGATACACACACACACACAAGCTCATGATACTCAATCTCTGTCTGTCAAGTGGAAACATTTGAGAGCGGAGAGACAAATTAAGTGAGAGATCGATAGCATCTTTGGGGACTCGTGAGAGGCAGACGAGGAAAGTTTAATAAAAGACAAAAAAGTCATGTAAGAAAACATGAGAGAGTATATCAGAGGGTACCATTGATTGACATTAGAGGGAGAGAAGCATAGGGGTGTAATATTTCAAGACGATTAACGCTGCCTCACTACGTTTAGTGCTACACCCCATGGGTATTTTCAGTCAAACATTAGCAAAATGATGCTAATGACAGAGTATAGAGGGTTTGACCACAAAAACCTAATCAGAGTTGTCTTGCCGCGGGGCAGTGCTGCTGAAAGGTGTCCACACACACTGTGCTGAGATTACATTAGCATGGGTTTCTGAGTCCAGACAGGATGTAAGTTTAAGTACAGAGCTTAACCACTTGGCAGAGAAAAACTAAGTGAGGAAGAGAGCAATCATGCTTTTACTATTTTTTTTCCTTCATTTCAAGTGAAATCTATACATGTCTATGACCAGGAAATAGCGCAGTAGGTGAAACCAGAATTCACAGTCAAAGGTGAACTCACAATTTCTGGAACATCTGTATTGTTTAGTCACAGCACAAGTCAAATTAATGGTCTGGAAAGGGTCAACCACAACTGTTTTTTAACTTTAGGGAGAACAAGCTTCATTTAGCATGAAAAATAAATCAGGATTTTTTTTAGGATATCTTCATAAATCAAACTCTTAATGAAGACACAGCTGAAGGTAGACTGATGCAGCTCTGGTCACAGCTGCAGAAAGTTAAGAGAATCCCTCCATCAATAACAGTCAGACTGCCACAACATGTACAGACACACACTCATCTTAGTCCAGACAGCTCTATCAGTCTGTCGGGTCAAGCCATCAGTCGTAAAGTCACACATCCCTGTTTCCGTTTGATGTCTGCTGCTTAGCGAGGTAGAGGGGCACAACGAGGGGAGCCCCGCTTTTATAACGAGATTTTAACAGGCCACTGCCAGTAAACAACAGCCATGTGGAGCTTATAGAGGACTGGGTCTGTAAACATGACCAACCTTCAGAATCAGATCCGGGTGAAGTTATAAAAACAGCTTTGATAAGGGCAGGCAGTAAACTGTGAAGCTTTGTTTTTGTGTGTACTTGTCAAGGAAGGAGGGGTGGGTGCAGGCACTTGGCAAATTTAACACAAACATACATATTGTTTTGATAACTAGATTTGACAATGAAATTGTTCTTGTCAGAAAAGAAAAAAAAACATCAAATCACGTCCTGGTTTTTCCAACTGTTTTCAGTACTTTGAGCAAACACACTGTTTGTCATAATTTCAGAAAACTATGGGTGAGAATCTACAGACTCATTTCTTTTGCTTAAAAAACATTTAAATTGTTATGACTGTTGACAGCTTTGGCAAGAAAAACTAAACTTGGAAACTATTTTGTAGCTTGATGCTATCAAACCCATTTTGAATTTTTCTGAGAAAAGAAAAGTCATATCTGAAATTTAAGGTAAATTCTATCTCAGGGTACAGGCAGGGATGTTGATTTACCTTTCAACCTGCTTGTTTTTATTGTGCAATTTTAATTTTCTATTGCAAACAACACAGAGTCACACAATGTTTGCTGTTTGCAGAATTTTCAAATAAATGATGTCTTCGTTTTTCAGTTTATCTCTGCTTCTGATGATTTTGGATGTTCTTTGTGTCTCAGTATCCTGCTTTATGGAACATCAAGACAGTGGTTTACCTCTTAAAAAGGCATTTTTGCTGCCATTTGCTTTTATTGGATGACCACTGTCGTAGCACACAGTGAAATGGGAAATGACATAGCAAAAACCAGTCCAGGCAGCACATGATCTAATTACTGGTGGTATCTGATGAGATATAGTTTAATTTCAATAAATGTGAAACAAGGGAGCTATTTCTAATTCAATTTATTGAAGAAAATATACATTTTCCAAAAATTTGCCAAAACTAATTTTCTTTCATTTTTGTTTTAAATAATTTTCATGGACACAGATATACAATTTTTATATCAAAACAAAGGTAGGTTTGTTTTCTCTTTTTCATTGTTATATTTAAGCTTTTCTCTCCAATTCCCCCAGAGTACAGCTACACTCCTATTCCCTATCCATATATATTTCAGCTCTGAATTGTCTCTTGAAATTTGGATGTAAGCATTCTCTTCATCCTGCTATATAATTAGGCAATGCATAGTACTTTAATGATAAAAAAAAATGTGTATATGTCCAGTACAAGATTCTCCCATTTAATGTTCACAGATTTTTTTCAATACAATTGCTAGGTTTGCACAATGAGTGTTCATTTTAGGTTCTATTTAGGTTCCCCCTGTCTGCCCTTGACTGTTCAACAGAATTAATTTTCCAAAATAAAACCTTTTTTTTTCTAATATTCTTGTCAACGTAAGTTTCAGATTTTTTAGAACTTTCTCTGCCAAAAAAGTATCTCAGTGGGCAGTGGCTGCCTTGGCATCCTTCAAAAGTTCATCTTAACTGTTGTAGTTGGCCAATCATCATTTGTGACAGATGAACAGACGTAGGTGGAGATAAAACCATGACTCTCCTTCTTTTACTCTTTCATAGATCAAAGTGAATCCAGCTGGTAGTGATCCTAACCTCCACATGGTGGGATGTGACCTGCCAACCCTCCAACACACACATAGTGGTCCAGGAGCTAAAGCCTTATACCAAATGCCGTAGGGTGTGTATGTGCGAATTAGAGAGTTTGTGTATATGTGAGAGCAACAGACAGAGTGTGTGTGTTAGTCTCACTGAACCCTTCGGTACCTTTTCACCTCAAGGTCATAGGTCAACAGAGCAATCAAAGCCAGCTTCCATCTGCTCCCCGCCCAGACACGTCCTGTCTCTGCCCGTTTGTGTGTGTGTGAATGTCTTTTCCCCCTAAAGCTATCCATATCCAAGAGTGGCCATGGCACTGTGTGTGTGCTGGCATGTATGTGAGTGTTTAGATTTGTGTTCCTGCATGTGTGTTCATCCCTCCAGCAACAGTTGCCCTTTAGTCCACAGGAATCCTTCATCAAAGGGGGAGGATGTTCGAGGTGTCTGGACTGTCAAAACCTGCGGGGAACTTTTACAGGAACCAACACTGACTGTAAAGTAATACTAAAGGTTTTCAGTCCAAGTCAAACAAATAGAGTACAGTTGATTAACTCTTTACTTTTCTTTTACAAATTACTTCATATGTTTAAGTTGGAGAGATTTATGTAATGATTATGTTTTAGTACTATATTACAGCCAAATCCATGGAGTTCAATGTGTTGTTCGTGGAACAAGTTTAGTAAAATCAGCATTTAAGTATGAGCCTCTGAACTGGTCTCTGATCTGCCACTCGGATATCAATGTGACTTTTTCCACATATCAAAAGCAGAGAGCAAAATGAACTTGAATCCACAGAAAAAAAAGTTATATGTAAACTTCTCTGATCATTTGAAATGCATTTCTACACATTTTGATCTCTTCAGGCATTTAAGTCTTTCAGTATCTTCCATATGTGAATGGAATGGGTGCTTAAGATTTGTGAGATGAAATTTTGTCTGAATCGGTGTTTTTGAGACTGATGTTACTTCAGTACCAAATCGGAAATGCTCACCCATGGCAGTGACCGATTCTTTTGTTCATGATATAGCCACTACCGTATAAAAACAGAGTGTGGACCTATTAAAAAGGTTGCCACAGTTTCCACTTTGTAAGTGTCAAAACTGTCCAACTATGCTTTTAAATATATGGCAAACAAATCCCCACTTTCAGAATTTACCATAGAGATGGATTGATTGTGAGGGTTTAGGTGCCTTGCTCACAGAAAATATTCGAAAATAAATGGATGTAATTTCATATAAAAATAATCCCTCTCAATCATCGTTGTCAGTGTGGGTTCTATGCAAAGACAGTGCTCTCTGCATGTAATTTGGCTGATTTGGGACATTTTTGGGGCAAGACCTTTGGGTAGCAGGTAGTCTTAACACATTGTGTTCTTCCTCTAATCTGGACTCCATCTATGTGCATCTTTCTATTGCTAGCTCACACAGCAGAAAGGTTGTATAAAATCTGGCTTTGTCTCACCCTCCTGTAGGATTGTGTGGAGGAGTGCCGAGTTGTAGATGTATTTATTTGTGCTTTGGAACATAACTGCTGTGAAACAATCAGTAACAAAAGAATATTTTAATAATTTACTGCTTGGTTCTCATTCGTCCTCTGGCTTGAACACTGCTGCTGCTACACGTGTAACAACACCAGTTATTCACACACACATTCACACCTTCATAAAGTTCTCTAGTAGTCTACAAAGGTGTTAAGGGGAAATTTACGTTAAAACACAGCACACATATCAGCACCTCTACTCCTACTATTACACATATTATGGGTCTATAAAACATACCAACACCGTGTGTGAGACTGTGTGTAAATGTCCACAAGTGTCTTTTTTTCAAATGTGTACATGCATGAGAATGTATGCTGAAAATATACTGTATAGAACATATATAATGTCTGTGCCCAAATATGTCAGGAGGTACATGTGTTAGACTATCAGTATTTGTTACACCCTAAAGCCAACATTTATGTTCAGAGGGGAGGCGGTGGGTTTCTCGAAAGAGCCCATATGTTTCTCGTTTTTCCATACACATTCATGAGGCATTTCTGCATTTTTACAGAGAGGAATCTGAGAGAAAGCAGGGAGGAGGAAAGATAGAAGCAAGATAAAAAGAAAAGTGTATTCCCCGTAGAGATGTCAGATCAGAGAGCTGGCTTGTTTCACAATCAGCCGGGTGAGTATGACTAATATCAGAGACCTCACAGAGGTTTACCTCTTCCTTTATCTCATTTTCTCGCTTACATTCCCTCGTTCTTTCTTAATCATACAAATACAAAAACTATATTCCCCTCACACACATAGACATAGACATGTCTGACATTTATGTAAACACAGAAACACACATACACTTGAAAACAGACCGCACAAAGTTTGGGCAGCTAGCATGCCCCAAGGACAGAAGAGATGAAAACTAAAACCATACGCAAAGAGGGAGCAGGAAGGGGGATGAGTGCAAAGGAAAGAGGGATTGAAAGATGGCGAGAAGGGAAATGAGAGCTGATTTTATTCAGCAAAATGTCCCAGCAGCCCTTTTTACCAAATTCAAACAGAAGGAAATATGCTATTGGCTTTTGACCAGTTGCTGGAAGTGTGTTATCATTTTGGTCTGTAAATGCACAAGGACTTAAAATGTGTATCAGTGGCCGCTGTTGGATTACATACCTGTGACAGTGCACATGCTTAAGTGTGTGTGCATATGGCAAAGAGAGCCGCCTCTGTTTTACACTCTAACAGGCAACAAATCAGCCGGCAGCCAAATCTATATGTTCTTTATAACCTACACTGTTCTACATCAGCCTGGGTACGTGCACGTGTGTGCATACACCTCTGTTAGTGTGTCAGCAGCATGGAGGATCAGAGTGTGAACAAGCAGCAGCTGCTGAAAAGTGAGAGAATGACAAGGTGTTTAAAAAGAGGTAAAGACAGACAGAGACATTGAGACGACAACGAGTGACTGAGAAAAAAAAAAGGTGATCACATCTCTGGGGAAAGACAGAAGAAACATGAATGAAAGGCAAAGAAAAAGGGGAGACGGAAAGACACAAAAAGGATGGCAAGAAAAACAAGTATGGTCTCAAGAAGAAAAATAGTACCTTGTAGCCATTCAAGTTTCAAGTTCAAAGACACACAAACAGAATCTTTTCATTTGAAATTAGCTGAATTGAAAACTGACACACACACAAACACGCGCAAAAGCATACAAACACATTCCTCTACAACTCATTAATAACTTTCATGGCTTGACGAAATATGCAGACTTAGAAAAGGGTAGGGAAAAAAATTTGCACATTCTGCATCTCTGAATGTGATGACATTTAAGTGTGTCAGAATTCACAAGGCCAGTTCCAAAACTGCTGAAATGAGATGTGGCACAGTTTCAAACTCTGCATGATTATAAACAGAGCAGATTGAGCAACTGCTTCGTCGAAGTATTTTAAAAAGCTGCACATTTATTCAGCCCTGTGTGTCTGTGTTTGTGTGTGACTGAGTAGACCCTTCTTTGATTTGGTCTTTTTTTTTATATACAGCTTTCTTCAATAAGTGACGCCCCGAGTTCAACTCTTTTAATTAAAGATACAATAAAACACAATGGCAGTAAATGAGCGGTTCTTTTATTACTCTCTCAATCTTTGTCCATGTGTCTTTATTGGTTAAGACACTGGATTAATGTTATTATTGAGCGGAAATTGTCTTGGGTGGGAATGAAAGTGCTAATCTATGAAATCTTTCTTCTTCATGCTTTACCCTCTAGAACAGATTAGGGGCATGATGACAACTGACCTTAGTAATTACAGAAACAGTGTTAATCTGCATCAATATTTGTATCAGGTGAGAGCAGATCTGTCTTCTCTGCCTGAATGAGCTAAGCATAGGGGCTAAGTATAAGTATCTGGTCTATTCTCAATTTTCTTTCATACTCAATAAAGCACATTTAAATGTTACACAGTTGGTAAATGTGTGTTACCTAAAGGTCCCGTGTTTTCTAGCTTATCTGCAGTGCTACAATGATGTATTGTCACCCTGAACATCAACCAAAGCTCCAAAAAGAGGTATACGCGTGTTTTAGTATTTCTATGCTGAAGGAACTTGTTTTATCCATACTCTCAAACTCTCACTGGCAATACTTTTTATTATTGCACCCATTTCCCTCACATACGCTGAAGCTAAAAATGGAGGCTGTTCAAACATGAAAAGAGCTCAAGTCTGAACTGCAAGCGATGAGTGAAACTGTTTAAAAAGACTTGTGTTAGTATTAGACGCTTGAATGGATTTTAGTACAAACATCGTGGTGACTCTGAATGAAAATTCAGCTAAGGGGGCTTACTGTACTTTGTGTTCACATATTTATACACAAGAGTACTGAACGTATCCATTTGTTTCTTTTACAACCCCTCAGGAACACGAAGATCCCCACACAAGCAGGTACTGAGCATGTGTACCAAACAGTGTCATCCTGCTGTAATCTTGGTTGTGGCAGTTCATCATGCTTTTTTTAGAACTAGTTGCCTTTATTGGAAATTTGATTGACATGAAATGAGGACAGAGAGAGAGAGAGTTGGATGACATGCAGCAACGAGCCCTGCGTTGAGGATCTGTACATGGGCTGCACATGTACAGAGGCTTAAGTTTCTCTAAGTGTTTTCTTGTTTATGTGTGGTCGTTGCTTCCTGGCCAGCAACTGGAGTAGTGCATGTTCATGAGTCAGCATCTTCCCCTTCACCGCCCACCTCAGCAAACCTCCAATTCAACCAATCAGATAACACTTCACCAAGATTCTCTCTTCTCAAGAGGAGGCCTCCCACAAGAAAAAGCCCTCCCTGGTTCTGAACTCATTTCAAACTATTTGGAGTCATGATATGTGCAAAGCTAATCTAACCTAATGACTAGAAATGATCACACCATGTCAACTTTAACCAAACAATTTCCTGATTCTTGTATTTGGTCAGACAAAGATACACTTATCAAGCATTATTCGAAGCCAAAACCGCTTTACACATAAAAACAAAAAAGAAAGCTAGAGCAGATGATATTACCAGAATTTTGGTAATTAATGTACAAAACATAAAAAAGCTTCTTCTAAATTACTATATGTTATAACAATCATAAAGATAGAGCGAGGGAGAAAGAAAATGGAGGAACTTAGGAACCAAGAAAAAAAGAGATGTTTTCCCGAAAATTTAATTTCAGGAGAATTTAAACATATGCGAGTAAATCTTTGTGTTTATATGTGAGCGCTGACTTCAGTACACCGAGGAAACCAGGTGTAAACCCTCTTCTAAACATTCTGAGAACAAGAGTGATGGAGCAAAAAAGAATAACAGCAAAAAGGAAGAATACATGCAGAGCAGTAAGAAGTAGAACAAGAGAAGCGATGCAAGGCCAGAAAGCAATATGACAGGGGAGAAAGTTTTCCAGTTGGGACAGATATCCCTGATTTCCCAATGTGGCATCTGCTATGGCCATTCAAACAATCTACCTGTCATTCCTCTTTTGTGTGTGTGTCTTTGTGGTGCAGATCATACTCCTGTTGCAGAGATGTTAATTTTTTAACATCTACTGTGACAAAATGTAAGATTTTAAGGTGAAAACCATGTTTTGACTTTACCATAAGAGTAGATTTAGGAAAAGGAATAGACAAGCAGTACTTAGGTGAGCTTTCAAGAAATCGGTGCAAGTCAGAGTGATGTCCTCAGAAGTCATGAATAAATGTGTGTGTGTGTGTGTGCGTGTTGTTATTGTAGCAGTGTGGAATGTCAAGAATCTCTCTCCCTAAAAGTGTCACTATCATGTCAAGCAGTTTTATCAACATGTCCCATCTTCACCTCCAACCCGCCTTCCCTTCATCTTTACCCCCTTCCAACTCTCTCTTCTATCTCTGAACCTGAAGTATCATAACAAAGGGGTCAGAGGTGAAATGTTTTGTAATAGCATAGAGAAGGATAGAGGGAGTACGCTACAGGGAAACAAAATTGGAGAATAATATAAGGAGTTGGGCTGCATGGTGGTGTGGTGGTTAGCACCGTCGCCTCACAGTGAGAGGGTTCCAGGTTCAGCTCCGGCTTCCTCCCACTGTCCAAAAACATGTGTGTTAGGTTAATTGGTGTCCCTAAGAGTGTGTGTGAGTGTGTGTGTGTGTGGTTGTTTGTCTCTGTCTGTCCCTGTGATGGACTGGTGACCTGTCCAGGGTGTACCCCACCTCTCGCCCGGTGACCTCTGGGATAGTCTCCTGACCGACGGTTTAAGCGGGTATAGAAAATCGATATATGGATGAATAAAAGGAGTGTATGGATAGTAGAAATTACATCCTCTGTTTGCATTTACTACACTATGTGCCTAACATTTTGCTACATTTAATTGATTCAACATATAAAAAGCAGTTTGTAATGAAGGAGAGAGCAGAGGGATCTTCGCTTTCATTGTTTTCTCTTTAAGCACAACGTTTTTGTCAAAATTAGAAGAAATACTGGGACATTAATGGTGCAGTTAAAATAATTTACATGCAGGTGACAACTTTAGTCATACAGTGTCTTCTTTGAATCTTTTCTACAAATCTGAAAATAGCCAAGACTATGTCATTATGGTTATTGAAACTTTGGCCCCTTTGGACATTGACGGAAATTTTATTTACCCTAAAGAACGATGTTAAACAAGCTGTTACTGTAGCGGAATATTAAGGATCCACTGACTTTGGAGCTTGATCTAAATTGGGAACTCACTTTTTTTTTTTCTCATCACTTTTCCTCAGATCACAACATTTAAGGATAGCCTTAAAGACAACGACCTACCGGGTGATACTGCCATCCACATTACAGATCTCATTGTACAACAAATTGTGAGAAGTGCAGTTGACCAGTTGCCATTTAGCCCCAGAAATATTCCACGCTTCTACGTTGAAATATAATGAGTTATTACCTTTCCTGTTATTTTTTTGAACATGACATTTAACAGTATACATTTCTACTGACATTTTCATATATATACGAAAAGACCCATAGAGGTTGAACATTTATAAGTGAATGAATTGGCCTCGGTTCATGTCTTGGCTGTGCTCTGATTGGTGATATGGAGGGGACGATGACGATATTTGTCTCCACACACTTCTAATTGCTTGAACTTTGCCATCCCAACAAAGTGACAGGGTGATACTATTAAAGCATGCCTGCCTGAAAAGTGAGAAGTAGCAAAACAGTGAGTCATTTGTCATCCACTGACAAGCCATGAAGCAGAAGTGAGAGAAGCCTAACATCAACAGTCCTGTGTGGGGTGAAAGGAAGAAGACTGAAAGGAAGGAAAGAAGTGATGGAGGAGACAGGAGATGTGGAAGGAAGGCATGATGGTGGAAAAATATTTGAGAACGGAAGCCTACAGAGGCAGATAAGAAAAAAAAGAACAACAGAGAATGAGGAAATGTTTCAGGAAAAGAGGAGGGGAAAATGAGAAAAAGGGATAGAAGGAGAACAGATGAGAAGCAAAAAATGCAGCAAAGTCATAAAGAGATGTAAATAAAGGAGAATTCCGGCTATTTTACAAACATATCCCATCTGTTGGAGACCCAGGAAAGTTGGCCAAAGGGAAAAACGCGAGAAATTTTCATGCCCGCTGCGCAAAGTTGTCCAATTGTGCTGATTTCCATGAAAGCGGGCTCTATCGGGCAAGCTTTTAACCTTTCCTGAGGCTCTTAACGTGTATCAAAATACTTTTTACCGAATTGGCCGTGGTGTCAGTAGCAATACAATTCAACCCAGGGGCTAACCATACCATTAGCTAGCACAGACATTATACATTTTGAGATTTCAAAAACAGCGCACCTACTGTACCTCTCTCAGCTTCCGTGTTCCACAGGCGCACTAATCGATCGCCGAAGTCATACACTATAGTATTCCAAAATTGTCTTTTTGTCCACCAAAAACGACCCTCGGGAACCGAACTACACATTGCCATGTTTGTTATTGTTTCCTATCGAACAACTGACTCGTTTCAACACCCATTTTCGCCGTGATGTCATGACGTGTCACATGACTGCTTGAAAGAGCGCACCTTCGCCCATTATTCAGCTGCGGGAGATAAGAACCCTCGGGATTTTATTGGAAGCACGTCCTGGACTTGAACAGTTGAGAAAATGAGAGTGTGTGCCTTTCCGAATTGCGGCAACATAATGAGGAGGTATTTGGCCTTGAGAACAAGCCACAGAGGTAAAGTCTGCCGGTTGCGGACGGGAAGGCGATGAAAACTCAATTTTGGAATACTATAGTGTATGACTTCGGCGATCGATTAGTGCGCCTGTGGAACACGGAAGCTGAGAGAGGTACAGTAGGTGCGCTGTTTTTGAAATCTCAAAATGTATAATGTCTGTGCTAGCTAATGGTATGGTTAGCCCCTGGGTTGAATTGTATTGCTACTGACACCACGGCCAATTCGGTAAAAAGTATTTTGATACACGTTAAGAGCCTCAGGAAAGGTTAAAAGCTTGCCCGATAGAGCCCGCTTTCATGGAAATCAGCGCAATTGGACAACTTTGCGCAGCGGGCATGAAAATTTCTCGCGTTTTTCCCTTTGGCCAACTTTCCTGGGTCTCCAACAGATGGGATATGTTTGTAAAATAGCCGGAATTCTCCTTTAAGCAGGGACAGGAAAAGGGGAGAGAATTTTATCTTGGCAAAAGTCCCTAAATCATCCTGTTGACTGACATTTCCTCTTCCTTTAAAATACCTTAATCTGAATGGCTTCTGTCTGCCAATCCAGAGTTTCTGTGTGGTTGTGTAAGCGCAATGTGCGTATCCTGCAGTAATCCAAGGAGGCTTTGTACTGCCATAGCCAGGTTAAGTCTTTCAGACCCGCATTAAATCCACTTGTTCAGCACAATAATGTTCAAGTGGCTCCCCTTGAAAACAACAAGTGGAAAAGGAAGGCTAAATATTTCACCATCCTTTTTGAATAACTGCTCTTGCTGTCCTTCCACCCTAGTTTGTACTCTTTGTTTTGATTTTTTCAAGCACACATTTCTTAAAAATGTCAGCCCATTGAATAGCATTTCAAAATGAAAATGAGAAATATAAACCTGTCATTTCTCATCACAAATGTCTAAACACTGAAAATATCAAAGCTATGGGATTTGATGATGGCTAGATTGGTGGCCTGTTTGAATATCTTGACGCTGTATAACTGGATATTAGAAGCTTTCAGAACAGAGGAAAGAAAAAACCTGTGAGGAAGTTTAAAGGTGGCAAAACAAAAATATTGTAATTTTTTTTAAATAAGTAAGTTTAGTTTCTACGACAACTATCTGTTTACGAACTACAGCCATGAAAAATAAGTATGCCTGCTAAAAAGAAGACTATGTCCATTTATGATAATATGCAGAAATTTGTGCTCTTAGGTAGTGCATGGTAGGTATCTGGCCAGTATAATATCTGTAATGTCACTTCTGAACTTCTAATTCCAAGAAAAACAAAATAAATTCATTCATTCATTCATTTTCAGTCCTTCAAACATAAATTCTCATGGCCATGGATGATACAGAAAATATGAACTAAAAGTAACACCAGCAAAGACAAGGACAGTGATAAAGGCTGTTCAGCTAGAAAGCTGATGAACTGAACACTTTTCTGGCAGCCGGTACTCTAAAAGGCCTCCCAAATGATTAAAAAAACTTATTTCAAATGGTAGATGGATTAAATCATGATGAACGGCTTGCTACAGAAAGACAAGATCTACAATGTTAAAGCAATATTTTAAAATTTGAAAGAGGACTTCAGCTGTCCTTCTTGGCAGCAGGACTAACTGAATGCGTCTTACAGGAAGAGATAAAAGTAATTTCAAAAGACAGATAGCTCAGCTGACCCAGAGAATCGGCCCTATCAGAGCCCCAATGATCCAATCAACTAATCATAAATTAGTTGTGGCAGGCTGTTATTAACGAGTTCAAACATCCGCCTAGCAACGGAATATCACTCCAAGTCATGATTGGCGAGACCGCCTGGGGCGCCGTGGTAACGACAGGTCATCTCTGTGACACAGAGCTATGCTGATGCCTACATCAGCTAAGGTTAAAGGTTCGGAGCGAGGTTATAGACCACTCATACAAACTGCATAGCTGAAAAGTGTGGGTGTGTGTGTGTGTGTGTGTGTGTGAACTGTCACATTCAGCCATTCTCATTAACTGAGAATCTGATTTATTATAGGTTTAATTACAGAACTCTGAACACCAATCAATTAAGACCTTGACTTACAACCTTAAAGATCCTTCCACAGCTTAAGGTGTGTGCATGTGTGTGTGCGAATACCTTTAAATCAGGAAGTGTAGTAGACATAAAGCTGTAGATTGATCCTGTTTCCAATAACAGAAAACCTCCCAACCCCTCTTTCCTGTGGGTTTTATTATGTGGCATTGCATTAAACAGACAGAAGTGACGTGGTTATTGGCATACACTGGCATCACAAAATGTAGTGGGATTACTGTATAGTACTCTCATTATTAGCATGTGTAACTGGGAATGTGTTCATATCTATCCTGTTAAATAAAAATGATAATGATTACAAGGACAGTTAAGAACTGGCTTTGCAAAGTAATGCACAAATAAATAAATAAATAATCTGGTCAAACACATGCAGTTCTATTATTAAAGAGGCACTAAAATTCCTAAGTGTACTCCCAGAGGATCTTAAACATAATTTTATTTATTCAGCTTGAGCTCAAACAAGGGTAGAATGGACTCAATAATTTTTTATTTGCAAAATTCATGTAAATGAAAGCAGTAAACTCAGTTAACAGTTAACAAGCTTTCTAACAAAAAAATCACAAGATGCTTTCAAGGCAACAAGTCTGTCAATATATATATATTCATATACATTATTTTTTCATGCCCATACATACAACCCGTAATGGCATCCTGTAAAGTACCACCCCTGCAAGCATCAAGGGGAAATACAACTCATATGAGCATTTCTACATTAGGGCAGTCACTATTTTCCTTTTTCTTTAAGAAGCCACAAAATCTTCGTGAGGAGGTAGAAGGATTGTCAAATTCCTACCATTAGATGGTGCAGGCTTTTTAGGATACATATTACTTCTTATGCCTCACACTGAGTCAACTGGAGCTTCAATTTTGTTGTTCTTTTGTAAAAACGTGAATCACATTGAAGATTTATCTTATTTTATCTTATTTTATATTAGCCAATAATTTGATGAACATTTAAACATGATATGAGCACTGGCTGAGAAACTGAGTAATTATTTTATAAATCATTTATGTTGCCTGAAATTGCAAATCAAGTCAAGGTCAGGATGAAACATTTAAGCCAATGGTTCCAGTGAAAAACAAGAAAATCATGTTTTTTAGTAAACTCACTTGATGAGTGATGATGAGTTACAAACAGCACAAACTGAATTTAAAGCCACAAGCATGATCCTTTAACTTCTACGAACGTCACTCACTGATAGCTGACGGTAACTCACACATGCTCACACATATATTACTGACCTCCACACACAGAGGGATCTCACAAAATCCCTGTTTCACTCTTTCGTGTCTAGCTTGAAAGAAGTACCTGAAGGAAGTCAAGTTTTCATTTTATATATACAGAGTATAATTACATGTACAGTTGTATTGAGTTTAACTTGGCCATTTAACTGGACTGCCGCCTGGGTAACAGTATACATGCATGGGGGAGGATCGAGTTATTGAGTGAAGTATGACATATGTCATTGTATGACAGTGTGGACTGTGTGATAACATTTTTTTTTATCTTTGCAGGAGATCATCATACATAAAGTATAGCTGAATTATCTGCACAGATGTTGCCTTTATTTAATTACTTACTTGAATCAGGATTTTTTCTTTTTTAGAGCAGAGTGACCAGAAATGCTTTAACTCCAAGTTAACCTTAAAGGGATAGTTCGCCTCTTTTGACATGAAGCTGTATGAAATCCCATATTAGCAATATCACTTATGAACATTGACTTACCCCCTGCTACGTCCTGTGAGCCGAGTTCCAGCCTCGTTTTGGCGTTGACGAAGGTAGTCCGGCTAGTTTGCTAGGGTCCCGAAAATAAAGCGTTTTGCTTCTCAAAACAACATGCGTTCAAAAGAGTAATACATTCGCATCACAAAATCGTCCATCCAGAAAAAGTCAGACCTCACAATTGCTTGGCGCTATTTCTCTCTACCTTCATATCAATGCGTTCAGCCACCTTGCGATAGCTGCACCCGTTACGGTGTTTACTGCTCGGAAGCAGGGGACTGCTCGGTCTGCACTTTGGTCTGCACAGTTTACACAGCCCGTAGTGATACGAAGGTAGAGAGAAATAGCGCCAAGCGATTGTGAGGTCTGACTTTTTCTGGATGGACAATTTTGTGATGCGAATGTATTACTCTTTTGAACGCATATTGTTTTGAGAAGCAAAACGCTTTATTTTCGGGACCCTAGCCAACTAGCCGGACTACCTTCATCAACGCCAAAACGAGGCCGGAACTCTGCTCACAGGACGCAGCGGGGGGTAAGTCAATGTTCATAAGTGATATTGCTAATATGGGATGTCATACAGCTTCATGTCACAAGAGGCGAACTATCCCTTTAATGGGATAAACTTTCAATCAAAATGTCTGACGCATATAGCCATCAGCGAAAGAAACAAAAAAAATATGTGAATGACAGGCTTTATTGGGAATTCAGCTGTATTAATAAACGGTTACATATTACTGTTTTTTCAAAAAGTTGGAGTTTTGGAGCATGTGCGGAGCACCTCAACTCATTTGAGTCGAGGTGAGCTTATACATGCAGGAGTGATTTGACCCCAACCCCATTATCCGGTTGTGCTAGTCCGGTTTTGGTCAGACAAACACAATAACTTCTAATTCTTTGTCTTATAGTGCATGCAAAGTATTTCACATCTTCCCACAACCATGCATGTCCTTTGATCTGTTTCAATTCAACATATTTATCTCAAAGTGCCTTCTGGGAGCACGAAGCACAAGAAAGTCAAACGTGCAAGCATGCACATGAGACGTTGAATCACTTAGCAAATACAACTCTTCTCTTGCCCATCGGATAGACTGTGTGAGGCCGTGCACACACAACTATAAATCTCACTACAGATGGAATGTGTGAGGCGATGCACTGACACCTAGCCAGCAGAGATGACCCAATGCAGGTGGATTCTTGGATACATGAGATATAAAGAAAAAACCCGCACAACAGCAGAATAACAAAATCCTTGCCCTCCCTCCTCACCATGCAAGAGTGGAAAATAAGATGAGGGCTCCTTTTGTGAGTAGAGGGGTTCACTGGGTGACGTGACTGAGTAAAATTTCACTTTCAGGCAGTTCAGATTTCACTCCCAGTACCAAACCAAGTTTAACTACTCACTGGAAATGATTTCTGTCTGTGGACAAACAGAGAATTATCACTTGAATCTTCAACTCCCTGTAGCTTTCCAAAGTTTTATATCGAGTTTCAGGTCAATATTTAGCAGTCTGGCCCATGTTTACATTTTGTTCACTCCGACCACTTTCATAGAGTTGCTTCAAACACAGCAGAGACTGTAGCTCTGTCACTTTACAGAGCAGTAAACAGTGGAGAATTTACCAAATAAAGGGACAGATATTTCCCTCAAGAGACGAAAATAGATATGACCAGAAGCTTGACTGCAAATGGATGATGATGATGGATTTGTAAATTAGCTGAGGTATCAGGTATGCACTTAAAAGATATGTCAGCGCTCTGCTTTCTTCTTTACCCTTCCTTGAAAAATGTATTATTGCAGCTTTAATGAGTAAACCAAAATTAATTCACAAATATCAATGCTTAGTCAGAACGCTGTAGCAGGAATAGATATAAATATGCCTTCAACTGATTATAATAATCTACTTCACAGACAACCCACAACTTGGGTTGTAGCTAACAGATGCTTAAGGGTGACAAACTCATTGAAAAAGCGACGATCACATCACAGGTTTGTAGCACTCGATTCAAAAGAATCTGTTCACATCTCGTTAGTAATATTATTCAACATGTTCTCTTCCTTCCTTCAGTCTCTCTTCCCATGTCTCAATCTGCAACTACCTTCTATTTATACTCTTTTTCTCCGTTATCTATTTATTTACTGAAAGTGGAAGTGTATGCATTATTAATAACTGCCTGAAGGATTATCCCGGAATTTTCCCAAATGTGGCTGTCAAATTATCATGAATATAAAAAAAGTACATAAACAAAGAAGTTGTAGGACTGGTAAACTGAGAAATCATTTTTCATTCTTTATGGCAGTTTAACCATTTAACATTTGTATGTTCTTGTGATATTTAGGTGGCATATATCAATAATATTTAGTTCCACCAGTTAAAGTCGTCTGTTTTGTGTTTTGTTTCCATATTTTTCATGAAATTCACCTGACAGCAAGAGGGAAATGTTGCCAAAGAGCACAAAGACAGACAGGAAGGTAGTGGATGGGGCTGTAAAGGGTAAAATGATAGGCATTAGTGGGATTCCTCTCAAGTGTTTTAGTGTTTTAGAGCATGCACGTGTGGTTGATGGTTGTGTGATTGTGTGCAAGATGAAGTCACTGTTTGAAATCTCTCACTCAGCGGCAAATTCAACAAGACTAAACCTTACAATTATGTCTAATGAGTTCAGGTTCTCCATATGACTGAGAGGAAGAGGAATACAGAATCAATTGCTTTATTTTCAACACCCTATAAAAGCCTAAGATTTTTCAAAATACCCTTGTCTCAAGCTATTATTCAAATAATGCTCATTCCTAAATGGGCAGGACCAGCTATTTATTAGTTTCAATGTCACAGTACAGACTCTAGACTCTTTTTATTTCTTTAAAGCCATTTTACCTGACACTTATAAATTGTGGCTAACTTCTCTTCATTCTTGTATGCACAGACTGACATAAGAAGGTTACAGACATACAGACGTGTGTCCAAAAAAAAAAAAAAGACAAAACACACACACTCACATTCAGAGAGATGCTTTCAGACAGTGCAGTTACTGACAGAAGGCACCTGTTAGCTCTTAATGAATAGACTGACAGACAGATGGACAGAGGGGGAACCATGAAGAAGGAAACGGAAATGAGCAACACCCCCCATTTATTTGATTTACTCTGTGCTCCTCTGTCTACTCTCTGTCAAGTTTTCTTGCAGTTTTCTTCTTCTCAATCATCCCATTCTTTATTGCTTTTTCCAACTCTTTGCTGATGTACAAAATGTCGCAACAAATAAAAACAGAACTTACACGAGGAAATCAGTATGTTTAGGGAAGTAACTGATTTCTTGGTTCTTTGTTAGTTTTCCTCTGAGTAATGTATTAGTTTCCAATACATTGGGTGATTTTTAAACATGAAATGCATGTTCTGTTATACACCTAAACTATAAAACAATCATGATTTATAAAATGCATTATCAAAATGCAGGACAGATTAAATACATGTGTTACTCATTTTCTAATTGTCAGTGTCCTTTATTGTTACCATGAAAAATAAAGATCAAATAATACTTTTTCAATCGTTTCTCTAACCAAATTATTCAGTAATGTAACGTTCAATCTAGATGATTTTTTTTTTAAATATATGTTTGGGTGTTTTTATTTATCACAATATCCTTCTATCTCTTGAACTTTCTTACCCTCTTTACAGACCCCTTCTTTGTCCACTAGCCTCCCTCCCCCAACCAAACCAGTAAGGAATGCTGCTGATGAGGTTTTCTAAGACTGAATGTGTGTGTCCGTGTGTGCATGCGTTTGCATGTAGAAAACATTCCTACCCCCCGTTATGCAGGGGCGCACACCTGCAGGGCACCTGAGGTCACAAGGTCTCACACACAAACACACACACATGCACACAAAAAAGCTCTCATTTTGTGGGACATGCATGACTGGGCACCAACTACCTGTTGCTCTGCCATCCTCTACCTGCACTGTGCATACCTGAAAAAAATATACCCCGTTCCTCCAGTCCCGCAACTTTTTAGAAAATAGTAGCCGAAAGTAAGTGGAGAGTCAATACACTACACATATACTTCTTTTCTTTCTTCCTTCCCTCCCTCCTGTCTTTCTCTACCACCCAGAGTGCAACTGGTGAGAAAGTCATTAGCGATAGTAGTTTGTACTGAGATTAGGAAACTAAGCTGGTAAATACCGTAAAGCTTTCAGCTGGCAGCCAGTAAACGAAGGGAGAGGAACAGACAATGAAACTGGTAGACGCTGAGGGGTAGACAAGGAGAGAATGAGAAAGAGAGGGACGGGAGACGGAAAGAAGGTGAAAGAAAGAAAAACAGATGGAAAGTAAAAATAAGAGCAGGTCAGTAGAAAAAAAAGCAGCTTCCCCTTGTTGCTCATTAAAAGTTGAGGGAACTCAAACAGAGCTGGTGGCAGCTTGCAGTCCTTCTGTTGAAAACCAAACACAGCCACAGAGCGAATGGGGGGCAAAGAGAAAAGAAGAATGACAGAGAATGGAGGTACTTTTCCCAGTCGTTTAGCAGTCGTGTAGCTGTCCGTCTTTAGAGAAGCTTAGAGAGGAGAGCCATTCACACTTGGCCTGATGGACACAGCTGCTACCCATGTACACACACAGAAGCTAGTAAAAAAGTTAATAAAAAATCCAACATTTCTAAATTGATTCATATTATGTTAGATATTTCAATCACATTATATTAGGAAAGCTAAACTAGAATTAGAAAACAAAATGTTTTACAGGTCAGCTAGGACAATAAATAAGTCTTAACACAGAACATTTCAAAATGTTCAGAAATATCAAACAAAGCATTTTCTCAGCTGTCATTACGGCTTGCACTGTCTTCATCAATCACACACACACAATCCTGTTTTTCAGACGCTGTGAAGAGTATAAAACCGTTCCATGTTTACTGCATTCAACACACATTGACACATATGTTTGAAATGGAAAATCGTGAGTGTGGGGCCAAAGCTCTTTGGTAACTGACCAATGACAAGGAATTGCCTGGAGACAAAGAACCATCTATGCATGCAGGGATGTGGGTTTGGAGGGTGTGAAAGGCAGAAACAACAAAAAGGAAGGGAGTCAAATTAAAATGAGGCCTCCAGGCTAAATGAAATAGACTCGGGTTGAAAGCTTTTAAACAAACTGATGAACGAGACATTTCTAAGGAGGACTGGACTCAATATTTAGACAGAGACAGACAGATAATGTCCATATAATTATTTCTTTCTGTCACTCTTTTTAGGGGAAAAGGTACAGGAGCAGTCTTTAGTTTTCTTTTCCCAGGACCTGAGTAGAACCTGAGTGGCCAAGCACAATGCAATTGTGTGATTAACCTGCATCAATTTGACTAATTAACTCAAAAAATAGCAGCAAAATGGCAATGGTGATATGCAATTAAGTCTGATGTCAGAGGCAGTAAAGTGCAGCCTGAGCAAGCAGTCACATCCATTATGATTAACGGAGTCAAAGATCTTAGTTTACCCAATTATATTCATTAGCCCCAAAAACAGGCAGGTTTAATGGGCTAGCTGAAGAGGAAGGACTTTGTTGTGTTGTATGGGGTGAAAGTGAAAGCAATTTCTACCTTTCGTTCTATTTATTCCACTACAGTTTTCAAGCATAGTGTTAAGCTGGGCTGTGGTTTTCACTGAAAATATCCTCCACTTTTGCTAATGTCTTGTTTGGATAATTTCCGTAGTGCTTCAGTGGAAAATGTTTGAACCAGCTTAGAATGTAAACGCACAGCTTTAAAGATAACAAAAAGAGGAAAAAGTATATTACAGCACGATGTAGTTACTGTATCAACTATATAATGTAAAGCATGGAGTAAATGTATGTAGCTGAAAAAAAAATGTGAAACATCAAATCAACAAGTTACTGTTTACAATATCATGTTTCTCATTTTTGAGCTCACACTCGTTTCAGTTCATGTCTGTACCGCTCAGGCTCCATCTGTAACTTTGCAAAACAGTTTTAAGAAGGCTGATTTCCTTCTGCAGAATTTGAGCTTGGACTCAGGTCTTTGATGCAAGAAGCCAACAGAATACACACATGTTTATTGTTCTTCATCAAAAGTAAATATCTACTATGTGAGCATCAAGCATCACATTTACAGATTCTGAAAACTTGAATGGATCATTTCTTTTTTTTAAACTTTTTTTTCAATTTGAAATACTCAGTAGCCGGTAGTGTGTGTTTGTGTGTGTGTGTGTGTGTGTGTGTATGTGTGTGTGTGTGTGTGTGTGTGTTTGTGTGTGTGTGTGTGTGTGTTTTTGTGTGTGTAGCGGACAGTAAAAGTCGGAAGCTGTGGGCAGTTGGCTCCTTTCTTTACTCTCTATACTCTCTGTACTCTCTACTATGTGGTTTGGGTCTGTGTGAGTGTGTGTCTTGCTCTGATCATGGGTGAGTAAAAGGGCAAGCGCATGATGAGCCCGCCTGTGAGTGTGTGCATGCACATATCCTTTGCCTTCAGATCATATGAGCGTGGGAGGTTTCAAAACGCTATATCAAGCCAGAAACACAAGCCAAAAATGTGTGTGCACGTGTGTGTGTGTGCGCATATAGATTTCCCAACCCACCTATTTACAGCTAAAGGAAAACTATGATTAGAGAGAATGAAGACAGAGCGAAAAAAAGAGAGAGATGGAGAAAGGGGGAAGACAGAAAACTCTCTCCATCTGGTCCAGTGGTGAGCCTGCCAGAACACACACAAATAGAAAAACACATACACACAGAGGCACAGACACACCGATGCAAACAGTGTTATTTTCTTGTTTTGTTCTATTCTCATTCCACAGTCATAAACAATACCTCACAAACCAATATCCTCACAACATCAGTACGCACCCAGATGTGCACCCAGGCACACATATGCATACAAAACACATGTGTCAGTGCAAGGCAGATACATTGACTAATAGACAGACAGCCTGACAGACAGAAAGACTTACAGATAGACAGAAATTGTCTCTTGCTAAAACAACCATAGTGGTTTTTCAAATTGAGGCCTTAAACTAAGAATCAGACTCCCACACTGCCTCAGAAAATGCAGTTTTGTTGGGTTTAAGGATTGGGTTACACACACAGATACACCAAGACGTTGACATTTATATATACATTCAGTGTTTTTTTTGGCTTTTTTTTTTTACAAACTTCATATTGACTTAATCAATGCAGAGGTTTCTGATCTCCTTCTCCCTCTACACAACATTTATTTCTTCTTGCTAATAAAGACAAAGAGTTTTATACTACAGTTATACAGATAGTGGTTCTGCAAAGAATCAATTAATCAAACTGCGACCTTTATTAGATTAAATAGATCATTTACTTTAGAGAAAGGAAAACGCCCCAAGATAGTTACTGTAACTAAGTCCCAATCCCTCGCCCTTGGCCCTAACCCTACATTTAGCTGAAGTAAGGTTCCCTTTTTATTCAGGGATCCAGGAGTTGTGGTCATTTAGCCTTTTAACAGCAACTTTGGGGGCCATTTGGTTAACAAAATGACCACTACTCCAAGAAAAAGCAAAGTCAGGAAAAATATTTCTAGTTAGCTTTACATATCACTTTAAGGCTTTAAGGTAAAATTCTACCCACTGTAGATTAGGGTTTTGACATTATTCTCCATGTCTGCTTTATAACTTAATCAGCTACATGAATATGCTAATACTGGCCCTTTTAAATGAGCTTACCAGACATGTTCTGTTTGCAGGACTAAGAGTGTCATGCTGTGCTGTTAAAGTACTGTCAGCCACAGGGAAAAGTGTTTCTAACAGCTTTAAATAACTTGAAAAAATGACAAATAGAATCAAACCAGAGAAAACATTAGTAAAGAGGAATTATAATGCATTAAATTGATGTGGACAGCACATACACAGAAATACTTTTCTGATGGATAAGCACAAACGCACACAAAATATGAATACATACACAGGCAGACACGTCCACAGGCGGATGCGCACACGTACACAGTGACCACAATGTTGGTCTGTCAGGCACCACAGAAATGAGAGAGGTCATCTGATGAAAGACTGGAGGATAACTGATGATATTTCTGGGCTGCTGCCTCTTCCACAATAAAACAGATTTCACATCTGTTATGTCAATGAGTTTGAGTTTGACAATTGACTTGAGATTTGGGAGCAGGAACTTCTATAGGTGACAGCAATATGAATTAAAAATACATAGATACAAATTATATAAATAATTATCGTAATCTTTCATTACAATGCTGAAAAGAGTTATTATGTCCTTTTTTTCCATGAATAACACGTGCTTCCAACCACTGCTTGGTCAAAGCAGACCTCTTGGACCTCTGCATATGTCCACTAATCCATACCCAATGAAAAATCAAAAAGGAAAAGGATAGGCAGACAAATGAAAGAGAGAAATAAAAAAAGATAAAAGTGGAGGAAGACTGCAAAGCCTAGCCCTTTACAGTTAATACTGGGGGCTCAGGGAGGGAACAGACAGACAGACAGGAAGAAAAAATGAGGATGAAAGATTCTCCTGGGATGCAAATTCAACTTCTACAAAGGCTTTTAAATATCACCAAAAAAGGTTTTGCATGCATTCCTATACTAGGCTATGTTTTGTTTTTGAAGTTTTGGAGATATGAGATATGTAATCTTGAAGAATTGGCCATTATAGTTGCATGGGTACATGGCCATCAGTTTCTTGATTTATTTCAACCAATAAAGAGTAAAAAAAAAATTATAATGATAATAAAAAACACACATATAAGAAGACAAGAGGAGCCAAGGCAAGGGAAACAGGACAGAAACCAGATGGAGCAATATTCTCTTGCGGTCTTCACCGGCACATAGGTTAATTCTATTATTGCAGGTCTGCAGAGTGGAAAGAGTACGAGTGATGCTTTATATTGAAAACAAATGTCAGAAGAAATGAATTTCTGGCTGTCTGTGGAGTGTAGATGGGACAGGAAATAGAACAGAGTATAGTATTCCACTGAAAAGATACAAATAGTCTGAAGTAAGTGATCTAGAGAAAGAACAAGAACATTTATGTATTAGAAATATTTCTACAAAGAAAAAGCCAAAGAGTTTAAAGGAAATGTGCTGTTCTTGCATCAGGAAATTACAACAACTAAGTTTGTAGCAAAGACTGGAAAAGCACGAAAAAATGTCTGCAGGTTAACTGCTCAGTGCATTGACGTTGATTTTACTCCAAAGAGACGTTAATTTACAGAGCTTGTTCACTTACCAAGCCGTTGCAGTTGGAATTGATGACGTAACCAAAAGTTGTCCCCCTCAGAAGTGTAATTTGGAAGACTTAAGAGACGTTTCTTAATGGTTCTTCTTAACAGTCTACTGCATCCTCAATTAGTGTTTGATACGAAAGACTAAGCAAACAAGTTGTGAAAATGTAACTTCAATTTATCTTGAGGTCTGTACAGATCCATCAATATGTTTTTTATCTATCAAGGATACTGTTTTGGTCTCTTCTCCATGATAATATATTTGTGATTACGAAAACTACCATTAAGTATGTAGATGGGAACATATCAAGATATAATCGTTATATCTTTGAAACAAATTAAAAAACAATCATTTGTCCACTTTGTAGCACCATATAAGATCATGATCAGGAATCAAAACGTAATTTTTCATGAATAAAATGTTCAAGAAAAGAACTCAAAAGCATCTACTGCTTCCAATCTTCAATGTAAGTGCACCTTTAGAGGCATACATGAACACCTTGTTATTACTTCAATAGGTCATTTTTAAGCACGATTGAGGAAATGGATAGTTTAAACTTGGGGAAAACATTTTATTGAAATATTTTGAGAAAGAAAATGAGGGAGAGATGGAGGAGATTGATGGAAGATAAGGCAGGTGGGAAAGCACAGTTTGAAACGACAGCAGAGTGGCTGTTTCAAGGTTCAGAAATGATGCAGTAAAACTTGTTTAAGCACACAAAGCTGTCGATTCAGTTAAGTCCATAAGGGACTTGGGTTTGCATGTGCACAAGCATTTTAAAAGTAAACAACCTTTTAGGTCTGGAAGAGCACTTACACAAAATGGTGTAACAGCAACAGCTAACAGCAGCCTTGACCTGTCACATACACACGCTCCAGTCTTTCTCATCCTTATATGGTACACAGATAAACAGCACTTAATGGCATTTTGGGTCACTACTGAAAGCGAGACATCATGGTAGTCACTGGTTACCTTTCTGGCGTCTGCACTACTGCCTGCTCTTGACCTTTAACCCCAAAGACATGACCATTTCTAAAGAACATCGCACTCTCTAATGCTCCAATCAGGTCAAGTCAATCTCCATCCAGGGCAGTGTAGAAGTTATGTTGTACAAAACAGCATTGATAAGTATGTGCATTAGTGAGAAGGTCACTGCTCTGACCTTTCCTTCAGTTCGAAGAAACAGTTGAATCTGACAGAATTTCTCATACAGAAATACAATCCAAGACAACTTGCTGAAAAAGGTCAAACCCCTGTGCTGGAAAAATAACAGAAGTTTAGCTGCTCTTCAAACTGAGAGACAATGACAGCACACCTGCACTGACCCATTTATGGTTGACAAAAACCATTAGAAGCAATGGTCAAATAAGATAACCTCAAGGTCAGAATCAGTGTACCTGAGGAACCTCTGGAAAAATGTTCAAGTAAATTGTAGTTTTAGTTGTAAGGAAAGCATCAGGAAATAATTAGGCTAGTGCCATACATACTAAACAATTGAAACTGATTCTTAAATAATTTACCGCCCTAACCCTCTTATGTATAAGCAGATTCATGCAACCTAAAATTTGATGCAAACTTCCTTGCTTTCTAAAAAAGCTGTACCATCCTCTCCTTGAGTAGTAACTGTTCTGTATCTGGTAAACATGGCTCCACTGTCATGGCAACTGTTTCCACAGCAGAGATTGTCAGAGTTGTGATTAGGCCAATTAGACCGAAGGCTAATTAAGGGATACATTCAAAGCTGTGTTAATTAGTGGCTTCACTCTTCACTCTCTCTTGCACACACACATTTACACTCACGCAGTTTCTATCACTTTAGAGGACCTTACGCAAGCATACATCAGTTTATACTGACCTTAAACCAAGCATTCATAATCAAATTTAATGAGTTGTATTGTAGGAACTTTTTACCCCAGAGGAGGAGAAAATAATTACACACAAACACACAAACATGTCTGTTTTTATATTCCAGCTTTAGCTAGCTCCTTACCCTAAGTTTACTGATCATTATCAAATGCTTAACCACTACCTACAACCAAACCCAAACTCTAACCTTAACATTATCCTAACCCTGAAATGAACTCATAACCGAAAAAAAGCAGTCTTGACCTTTAAGGACTTCAATCTGGTCCCCACAGAGATGGGAGGTCCCCATTGATTTGAATGCAGTGAAATTAAAGTCCCCACATGGACATAAAAACAAAACAAGCACACACATAGCTCAATAACACAGGAAGTCTGTACTTGTCTTTGCATGGCTGCTGTTCACTGACCCATTAAAGACAGCAAGGAACTCCCGCAACTCTACAGTCAGGTGTGGCTGATGTGCGTGCCTACATGCACATCAGGGTATATATTCCAATGAAAAGCAGTGTGTGCGCTCTACACAAATATCTACATGTCTCCTCACCAAGAAGGGTCTTGCTTCCGCTTGCAGGTACGAGGCCCATCCTCCCTGTTCAGTTTTCACTCAGCAGATTTCATTTATACGGCTCCTTGAAGAGTCTTTCATCTTACAGGCTTTTCCGGAAAGACAAAGTAGTCTATTTACAAGCGGAGCACCGCCAAAAAGCTGAAACTGCTATTATTACTACATCAACCTCCAGAATTAGACAAGTGATTTATAGAGGGGCTATGAGTGTGTTTATAATGTGTCTGCAGTGTAAATGTGTGTGTGTGTGGTGGAGGTGACTGAGAGAAGTACAAAGAGAAGGAAACACTTTAGAGAAAAAGAGGGATTATCAGTGGGAAGGAGAGACCTTCCTTTTATTGCCCATTAAGTGCTTTAAACCTCAAAGTGAAGCATTTAGCTTTAAGTCTTTCTTTGTACAAGTTCAGAGATATTTTCTGTAATTTGTTGCTACAGTTATCTCAGCATTTCAAACAGAAAGAGTGGTTTACAGTGCAACCCCAGGCTAAGTCCACTCATGGTCATCAGCAGAAACTATACCAATAAGATTATTGAAAAAATGAGCATTGTTTCTGTGTCTACAGATCAATTTTTTTTTTCTTTTAAATACGTAAGAGGTATCTTTGATAAGTGCTTTTTCCAGACACTTTCTTTGGAAATTATGAAAAAATATTAATTGGTCCATTCAAAACCCCTTTATAATTCACAATAGTTACAAATGGTCTCTATGGATAACTAAATGTTACTTATTATAAAGGGACAGACCGTTAACAGATGAGCTCTTTACCCAAAAGGAGACATGGCAAGATTTTCAGATCTGACACAAATGAGCATGATTTTTCTACCTACACTTTCAGTTTGGAACAGACACATTGAAAGGGCAGGCATACTATGAACAACGCAAGCACTCATAAGGCTTGCTGACAGAGCTGAGCTGCTGTTGCAGACACAGAGTCAACCTCTTGAACAGGGCAGACACACAGACGATGGATTGGAAGGAACTCCAATTATCCCAAAAATCCCAAAGAAGACAACTGAGAGGATTGTGTCTGTGCTGGCGTGTAGAAGAAGTTCTGAAAAAAATCTGAGCTGGAAGAGATGTCAACATTCAGATTGAAGATAAAAAAAAAACAATGATAAGTTCAGGGAACATTTCTCAAATTTAGACATGTTTCACTGGAAGTCATACCCATGATCACATGATAAACCATTAGTTTAAAGGTAATACATTTCAGCCCACATGCTTTTCTGAGTGCAAGTATTTCCATCACGATCTTTTACTTTGAACTTTAACTTCAAATGTCAGGACAACATACTGTAGTTCAGGAGGTGCCTCTTTAGGATGAAGGCCGTTGGTAGAGAATATTTCTTGAAATAAATGGAGGAGAGGAAAAACAGAAGAAAAAAAGAGGAGAACGTACATTATGTTGGTGTTTGTTGACTTACTTCCTCTGTTTCTAATTCTCATTTCTTTCTATTCTCCCTACATCCTGCCACCTTTCTTTTCGTTCTCTCTCCTTGCTTATCTCTCACACTGCTGCTTTCATTTTGGTTTTCTTCTGCATGCATGCACACAATCATCCTCCCATATCTCATCATGTTCAGACAAACTGCCACATAGACCTCAGGTGAAAAGAAAAATAGTTCAAGCGAGCACTAATGGTAGATGACTAATGACCAAAAGTCCCAATTTACATGAATTCCACGAGATTTTACCCTATATACTTTATTTATAGCTCTGTCACTTGTAACTAACAATATAAAAAAAAATAGAAGTGAGTCAGTAGAATTAGCAGCTATGAGTTTTAGTGAAAAACCTAAATTTCTCCTCAGTTTACATGAAAAAAATTAATAATACAGCTTGAAAGAAAACAAAAACAACTCCCTAAAAAAGAATGATCATTATGATGAACCAAGTAACTGATGATGACGACTGTGCTCAAACACACTGTTGTGTTGTTTAGTACTAAGACACCAAACGACGCCAGAAAATGTTTTTGGCCAACCAGAGGCCTGTAATTATCCACACTGATATATTTTAGATGATGAGAATGGAACGCACACACGAAAAAAGGGCTGTATACACACATACTCTTAGACACACATGTCTGCTACTCCAGACTTGGCAAGGGTTTTCAAAGAAAGTGGGTATCAGGGCCCCAAAGTGTGCATCTGTGTGTTTGAAGACTTATTCCCGTCATTTAAAACATAATCCATACATGAGTGTGGTAGGTCCGTAATGTTCCAGGAAGGAATGTGTGTGTGTGTGTGTGTGTGTGTGACTGTGAGTGTTAACGAGAAAGAGCTAATTAAAATCAGAACAGCTTCAGAGCACAGCCATGATCGCCCTCCATGACAGTCCTGCGTGTCATCATGAATGTTGAATACAAGAGAGATTAGGCACGTACATACACACAGTACAAAAACCAGCAAAAATTTGATGCAGACAAATGTATACACATTCAAATGTCTGGCATCTTTGTGGTATCTCAAAGCCAGCAGTTCTGAATTCTTCCCGCCTCTATGCTTCCCACGATTCTTTGTGTTTCTGAGTCTGTGACGTCAGTGACGCCTCTTTCTGCCCTTGTCTGATTGTCATGTTGTTGACCTCCATCATACAACAATGACAATCTGTTCTGAGTGTTCTGGAGTTCTTTAATTTTTCATCCTTTGTGACTTCACACTGTGACTTGGTCAAAGAGAGGTTAGCATTGGTGAAGCAGCAATATGACATGAACAACACCCAAATCAAAAAGCCTAAAGTTCAAGTTTAAAGCTTTATGTTTCAAGTTTTTTTTTTTATGTTGAGTCAGAATCAGAAGATATAAAGACAAGTAATTTGTCTTGGTACGTTGGTGCCAGGCAATGATTTGATAGGAAGAAAATTAAGACAAAAATCTAAAAAAATAACAAAAATGTTTACACAATAGCCTACAAATACCAAAATAAAAGTCCCATATGTATTAATAAAGAATATATCATTTATGGGCAATACAGACTGTATGGGTTGGACAATAAGTCAATGAAAAATGTTCAACTTTAAGTCCTATTCAGAGATGCTGATCATTAAGTTACACATAAAAGTTCCAAAACTGCCTTCAGCCATTATAAAAAGTAACTTTAAAAGGATTTAAGATATTTAAAGAAACTTCTTCAAAGTTTCTAAACCTTTTGACATTGAGTTGTTGAATATTCTGTGATAGTTCTATGGATTTGTATTGTTTTCTGTTTAATCTGCTTTTGTTCCTCACTTCTGCTTGTTTTATTTCTTCCTCTTGGCTGCCTCATACACCTGCACTCATTTATACCCCTTTTCAAAGCAAATCACAATAAAGCCACATGATCAATCTTATGCAATACTCAATGGAAACTCAATATAATTATTATTATTATTATTAATAGCATTCTAAATTTGTTAGTGCAAGTAGGCAGTTTATTTTCCAGACATTACACTGTCCATCTCTTTTCCTGGCAGGCGGATGTCTTAATATCACCAGTCTACTTCATAAATGCCGTTTTAAATTACAGATGGAGTTTGTGAATGCTTTTCGCAACACCACCACCCAACTCAGACCAGCATTTATGTATGGCACTGCAAAGGGGATTTATACACTCTGTTTTGAGAGGGCTCTACAAGCTTCAGCTGGCAACATTAAAACGTTTGAAAATGTTTGTTAATGCAGCTGCAAGACACAGCTTGAAAATTCAGCTGAGTACTGTGAATGCCACTCTCTGTGGAGCGTTGGGCATCATTAAAAAAGCATCTGGCAATATCTAAACATTAAAAAGTTGGAAATCCTTCCTCTTCCTCTCGGAAGACTGGGCTAAAAATTAGGTTCACACTGATTTAGATCACCAGCTAATATTTAAACATTAACTAAATAATATATAATTTTGTGTTCTCTAGGAAAAAAGTTTCAACATGTAGTCGCAAAGAGCTTACAAGACCATTAAGTCTTTCCCCTATTAATATATTGCTTACTCATTGGAGAGAAAATAAAGCCCTCTGCAGACATAACACACATAAACACAACTTAAAGTTTATTCCCTACAACACTGTCTGGACACCTTTAATAAAAAAATATGACCACATGCACTCCACACTCCAGACGATGTACGTTCATATGTTCCCCCGTCTGGCTTGGTGTATTTTTAGGCCCTTGTGCACGAGTGTGTTCGCTCATCTTAATAACACTACAAAGATGGTCTGATGAAAGCCACATGTCTGTGACTCAGACTTGATTCACTCAAGGAAAATATGAAAGAAATGCCAAATATGCCAGAGAGAGGGCAAAAATGAGAAAAGTGTAATGTGAACGAAAGAGAAAGCCACCAAACCAGCTGCCAGTTACAAAAGCATGGTACAAAAACCTAATTGCTGATAGTAGATCTCAACTGAATAAGTAGTTCCAACAACTAAAGTAAAACACAAGCATTTTTTTATGCTTGAAACAATGCCCATTCTTATTAAACAGGATTATTTAACAGGATTTGCATTATTATGCTTCTGCACACTGATGTAAGCTGACTTTGTGAAGTTGGAAGAGAATGTTCATGAATGAGCCAGATAAACTAACACGTTTGGTTGGTCTCCGGCTGGCACAGGACACTGAAGAATAACACACTAACACACACAGAAATGCATGCCAGCAGGATCATTGAGCACCTTGTCAGTCAGGTGATATGAGTTTATATGCATGCGTGTGTGCGAGTGTCGTTTTATGTAGACATGTTCATGCCCTTATCAGCCAACAGCTCATCAGCACTATGTCCAACACCCTGTAAAGAACAGATGCTGTGTCTGCTGCAAAGAAGAGAGAGAATGTTTTCACAAGATTTGTTTGCTTCCCGAACAGTTTCATAAAACATTTTGACATTTTGATCGTGAACAGTTGGGGCGTTAGGTTGATCCTTTTTAATTTTCCTCCAAGGCTATCAACAGACTGTCACAGTTACATCATTATCTCGCTGAACACATTACAACCAATACCCTCTGGATTTTATGTAAAAAATGACTATGATGAGCCTTCAAACTTCAAAAAGTATTTCTGACAACATGCATCATTTCAAATTATGAGATAAAACTGTCAACCCCGCCTTGTGATGGTCACACATGTCCAGATTCCACACAACAGTTTTAGTCCCTTTGGGTTGGACAAATTTTTCAGAACAAGAGCATTTGAAACAGTGTCAGCCGGGCAGTGGAAACACAGCAAAGAAGCAGCCAGTGACATCATGTCTTAAATGACCACATGAAAGTGGCCACCATGCAGTGGGTGGTGCGGACTTCAGTAGCTCTTTGCACCACTTGATGCCTGCGACCGTTTATTTAGCCTGGTCTCCAGCTGACTTAAACTGTTGCTGACATTTATTTGCTCTCCTTCTCTTAGGTTCTTGATCTTTTTCTTTCTGTCCGTGTCTCACAAGCTTGCTGTCATTTCCACTATGCCCCTCGACACCATGTGTTCACCCAATACATTCTCCATCTAACTTTCGATGACATGTTTATTTGTTCTTGTCTACATGTTTCTAGCTTTGACTTGCTTTCTTTGCTTTTTTTCCCTGTAAGGACAGTGCAGTCTCACTCCAGAACATGTTACAGCTAAGTTGGTCCAAAAACTGAAAAATGTGTATGTGAAGGCTAAAAAATGACTACATGCCTAGATTTCCCCTGAAAAATATTACATTTCTATGCACTTTGAGAAATGTAGCTGTTATTTATGGTTTGGTTCAATTTAGGTAGAAAATGAAGAAGAATAAGAAGAATAAAAAATAAAAAGGCCTTTATTTGCGGCACTACTACATTTCAGAGCTATGGACAAATGTAGCCATTGCTTGTCCTGGACATTGGGTTCTGGCATTTATGTGGATCTTACTTTGACATGTGCCACACACTCAAACATTGGTGCAAACCAAACAAACTCCTTCATGGTACTGGCACTCTATGATGGCAGCAGCTTCCCCCAGCAGACAGTGCCATCTGCAACATGCATGCTTAGAAATGGCCTTTAAATAATCCCAATGCCTCTGAGCATCTGTTGCAAGTGTCACAAGCCGATGAGTATCCACCTTGCAACTAACAGGACCCAATAGATCCACAGCCAAAATCCCCTGGTCAGATACCACATGACACTCTTCAGATTTTCAAGTCCAAACACAGACTAAGTAACAAGGCTGTTACAATCTCTCTGATGTCTGCGTATTCTGGCTTCCACGTGGTCATGTAAACAACCAATCAGATATTCAAAATTCAGAAAAGTATTATAACATTTAACTTTTAATGAATGTACAGTTATTCCTAATTTATGTAATTTGTGTATGTATCTGATAATTACTGCAGACAGTGAAAGATCTTAATCATTTCATCATCATCGGATCTCTGTTAACTGACTGATAAAAGCACCTTGTTTTTTCTTGCTACTCTAGCAACTGCTAGAGTTTCTCTGTTGTTCATCTTGTTTCTTTTTATTTTTCTTCACTGCTATTTTTCCTGTCCAAACTAATCTTTTTCAAAACTCAATCTTCTCTTTCCCTATCTTGGTATCTGTTTTGATCATTTTTCCTCATTCTCCCTCTTTGGGAAAGTCTTTCCTTCTCCAAAGTTTATTTCTCTTTTGTCAGTATTGGTAACAGCAGCCAGCAGTTTATTGATGTTCAGTGGTGGAGACTAACCTTTCCATACATCAAACATCCCTTTGCCATCTACATCATCTCATGCTGGTAGTTGAAAGTTGATTTTCTTTGTCTCCTCACTCATTCAGTGTCTCTTTTTTTCTTGCTTTTTTCCAGGTATAATGACTAAAAGTACCTATAGAACTTGCTTTCTGTAAGCAGAATAAATATCATCAATTTGGCATTCATAAAAGGTTTGTCCAGAGGGTGTGTTGTGTTATCATTTTTTTTCATGTGGTTACTTTAATCATGAGCTTTCTAAATCAATATGCATACAACCATGCACATAGATATTTTGACAACAACAAGGCTGCAGCATCTGTCTCTTAATGGGCAGTAAATGTGCTCATTTCCAGCTTAATAAAACTAGCACCAACACAAGGTTTCCATTTAATCCAAAATAAAATGAACAATCTGGTATGTGGTTGTGGTGTTGTACAATGAATAAATTAGTTGAATTTAAGAAAAAAAGAAAAAAAGTCAAAGCCATCTCACAGGTGGTATTTTTTTTTCCACGATATTTCTTTTCATTGTTTTATTCAGCCATCTTGCCACAATGTTTTATTACAATAAAACCAGTTGCTGGATTTTGGAAAATTTGTGTGCATCTCATAGCCACAGAGTAGCATTTCTAAAATTATACAAATTACACTAAGGAAGATGCTGTAATTATAGTTAAAAACAAGCTGACAGATTTGTTTATAGCAAAATCCTTTGAGTACAGGTTTCAGTGGAGAGTTTTAGTTTCACACTGTACACTGTTACAGACATCACAGACTCAAGTAATCAGGTTGCTAGGAAACATTGTCTCTGTCTCTCTACTGTAACCTCTACCAAATTTCTAATGTATATGCTATAAACAAAGGAAAATTGCAAAAGTGGCACAGGAATAAAGTAGTCTATAGCTAATCCATGATTGGTGGACATGAAGTCATTCTATCGTGTTATACTAGAGAAGCTGTGGTGACTTGATGGCCTTTTAAAGCGAAGCTACAAATTAGAGGGCAGGCCAGTGGAGCCTATTGTCTTTGAATGAAACAGAAACCTATCGCAGGCATGCAGTGAAGTACACACACAGCCATGGGTCTACACCACAAGTGTGATGCAGCCCTTGTAAAAATGACCAAAATTCAGGACGACAAGTTTACACAGAACAATGTGTGAGGCGAGGCACAGACACACACTCTGTGTTCACTCATTACGCTGTCTTTCTGTCTTTACTTTGAGTTTGAATTAGAAATCAAAAATTAAAAAATGAATTAAAAAAACATTATGTATTGCTCTCAACTTCCATTTAGCTATACTACGTAGTCGACTACGTTTCTGTAAACCGGTCTGTGAGTTTCAAAATGCACATTTAGCTTCCTTGCAGATGTACACACATAAAAAGAGACAAGGATATTTAAAGGCAGCAAGGAAGCAACTGACAGTTGAAGACGTATAGCTGTTTGGCTCCTGATGATGGCTAGAGCAGAGTACTGACACATAATTACTCAAAGCGTGCCCATACATAAACTCTAACAGGCTTGTCAGTCACCCAGAATGCAAAAGCAGATGCTTGTACTGAACAAACACACAAATAAATGCACACACACTCACCCATATAAGTAAAAAAAAAACTGACAGGTTTCTGATGTCTTCGTAATGTTGGCTTTTCCCTACTGACAAATGATTTAACATGTCAAAACATAGTTTGTAGGGGAGCATGGAAGACTGAGAAGAAAAGACAAGAAAAGAAACAATAGGAAAAGGGAAAGTGAGGAGGAGGGAGGAAATCCTTTTCATTTATCAATGATTTAATACAAAACTGAAAATCTCTGTTTGACTCGTTTACTTCAGACTGGCGCAAAACCATTAAAACAATGTCTTTGTTCTGCACATGCACAACACACAGTGACTTTTCAGTTATGAGAAGAATGTTAAACCCAAACAAGACAAACCTTCATGTTTGCAACTTCATTTGAGTAACTTAGACAATCTGTCATTGTTTTTAAGGATCTTTAATTATCTTTCTCAAGCTAGAAATAACAATCTTTTACACATGCCCCCATCCAGTCACCTTTTCAATCATTCTCCTAACAACATAAGCCCATTTTCCCATTGCAGTATGCCTTTCTTTGGGTCGGAGCAGTTTCAGCTACAAACACTGCCACATTTGCAACGTCACTGAGTATGACATGAGATCAAGATTTGACATTTTCAAACAGGTTTTCAACCTGAAATAATGAGATAAACTAACAAATTATGGTACATGGGGTTCCATGTGTTTCATAATAACATTTGAAAAGCCGTTTTTGGGACTGACTGGGGCTTTCTGTGTTTCTATGTGTGTATCTTAGACTCAAATAGGGAGATAGAAAAAGTAAACAGGGAAACGACACACGGCGTGCTTTTTCAAGTCTGAAGTTTTTTTTTGTTTGTTTGTTTGTTTGTGTTTGAATGTGATATATAAATACATCTCTACAGGTTTTCAAGTGGCTTTGTGGTGTTCTGTATTTAGATGAGGCCTGGTTGAATCTCTTCTTACACCATTCATGTGGCTGACTCTCTCCCTCTCTCTGTTTCTGCTGACTCTTTCATTTCCTCTATCTCCATTCTTCTTTCCACTGTCTCGCAGTCAGACTTGTACAAACCCTATTGCTTATCGCCATACATTAAATCTAAGTCTAAATATCATCACATAAATCATAAAAACTGGTTCTAATGAAGAAGAAGTAAAAACTGCAATGATGTGAAAGCTATTTGAACGCGACATGTAGAACACTGTACAAGAGTCTTGAACCTCGGCTCATTTCTTTATATGTTGCTTTAAAGGAGCCAAACTTTCTTGTAATCTTCTAAGGTGTTCTTCAGGAATGAATCTCCAAGCTTTCTAAAGGTCATTTTGAGTTTTTCTTTGGTCACTGGCTACTTTTTCAGTCATTTTCAGTCCAGTCCTTGAACCATCTTAAAATTGTATCTTTAGGCAATTGGTTACAAGAAGCCGGTTCCAAAATCACATGATTTGCTCCCATTTCTTTGGTTGCCAAAGATGACACGGTTTAACAGACAATAAATATTATTTTTGCACCAACAAAGTGATTGCCAAAGAGCTATGAGCCAAACACTTGGCAAATCTGAACATAGTTTGCAAAGTGTCCATGTGTGTTCTTTATGTACATCTTCAATATGGTCCTGATTTAGACATGTTAAAGCGATACTCCGGAGTAGATTCAACCTGGGGTCATTTGAACCGTGATATCCAGCCAAGTAGCCCACCCGCAGTTTTTCCGATATTGGCTGAACATCAGCTGAGTTACTGAGTTATCCCGAATAGCTTCGTACAAGGGTTAATGGATCCTGGCAGTATCTCCAAAATTACCACACTAAAATCACATGCCATGACACCAAACTTCTACAGTAGTACAAATATGGTCTGTACTCACAAAACGATGCATTTGGAAGTTTGAAAATAGTCCAGGAGTTTATTATTATCAACACAAGCCTGATAGCTTTTCTGCTGCTAAAGCTGCGTCAACGTCACTTCTGGGAGCTGGGAGCTTCAAAGTAAGATGAGGGTTGATCTACTACTGTAGACAACAAAGCAAGGCTGCTCAATTTCTCTATTGATAAAATAATTTCACAACTCTACAACATAAAAATTCATAAAAAAAACATGTAGAATATAGCATATACTTTGTTGTCTACAGTAGTAGATCAACCCTCATCTTACTTTGAAGCTCCCAGATCAAGGAAGTGACGTCGACGCAGCTTTAGCAGCAGAAAAGCTATCAGGCTTGTGTTGATAATAATAAACTCCTGGACTATTTTCAAACTTCCAAATGCATCGTTTTGTGAGTACAGACCATATTTGTACTACTGTAGAAGTTTGGTGTCATGGCATGTGATTTTAGTGTGGTAATTTTGGAGATACTGCCAGGATCCATTAACCCTTGTACGAAGCTATTCGGGATAACTCAGTAACTCAGCTGATGTTCAGCCAATATCGAAAAAACTGCGGGTGGGCTACTTGGCTGGATATCACGGTTCAAATGACCCCAGGTTGAATCTACTCCGGAGTATCGCTTTAAGATATTGCATGTAGAAGCTTATGTTGGTTATTTTTTGCTGTTGACTCATCTGAAGCACCACATGGATGATGTAAAAGCTTCCAGTTACTTAGCTCAATGTAGCCAGCATGTTACCCCATAATTACAAACAGACAAACCTCGTCACTCTATGATGGTCACTGCATGACACTCAACTTTAAAGGAAATTATTTCCAAAATGTTTTCATGCACTACACTAATAGTGATTCAAACATTCAGAAAAAGGTGTTTAGATTATTCTGAACGAGACTACTTCCTCGATCCAGGAATTATTGAGAAAGTTCTGTGTGAGGTTTTCACTTGCCTAGTTTTGTGATTTAAATTTCCACTTTCTAAAAGCTGTTCCTTCATCTCATCAACAGACATTTTGGAAAAAATGTGCAAAGAAGAAATATTACATCTGACTGTTTTCTTGTTTTTGATTTCAATTGCATGACACTTGCCACACAGAGATTACATGAATGTGTTCATGTGTCAGTGAGACAAATGAGGGGAGAAGGAAACAGCGACAGGACGGGTTTCTGTTTGCTTGTGTGTCTTCAAAGTATGTAAGATGTGTATATCTGTAGTGTTTCTGTTACTATGTGTGTGACAGCAAGACACTGTGTTTGCGGGTCATTCCATTCCTGTGTGCGCGTGTTTATAAAACTCTGATTACATCAGAGCAATAATAACAGTTTTGGTTCATTTGTAACAATCAGACCTCACTTAAACAGTATAAATCACGAGTGTCGAACTGAGAGACATGCATGCTCACACATTCACTTGCAGGTCCATACACAAAAAGCATAACTCTCTGGTCTCATACACATGTCCATGTGTGTGTGTGTGTGTGTGTGTGTGTGTGTGCAAGAGAGACATTAGCCAGTCCCAGGCATGTAGTCTGTAGTCATAATAATGGACAACAAAGACAGCAATAGCTATGTAGACCTCCCACAAAGTTACACACACACAAACTGAAGCATTCCCACTGATTTTCATCCACCAAACACTAATCACTTTATACAACATGTATGCAGTGTGTTACGGTGTCAGAAGTGGGTTGATATCTAAAGAAATCAGTTTTTTCAAACATAATAATACTTCACAAAAATGACTGTTTGGTGTCTATATATGGAATTTACATTTTGAAAATGGTGCTCAGTGACTTTAGGCCAACAACTTCACCAGAGAATCTTCCCAGAAAATCAAAAATATTTGTGGTGCACATGTGAAGTCTGACTTACATCGTTTAGACATGAACTAATTTCATTAATCAACACATCAGTATTTACTGACCTTTCAAAGTCATATTACATTCTAATGAAACACTTTAGGTTTCAATAATGTGGTCAAAATGTTGACCCCAATAACAGGGATTTAATAATGTGGTTGTTCTGTTGAGAACTAAATGGATTCAGACAGCCAGTCAACTGATATCCAAGCAAACCAATACTTTTATATGCACAGCCAACTGTTTCAAATGCTTTTTCCCACATTGTAGGATCTTTGTTGTTGGGAGAGATTTGATTAAAGATGTCAATTTCTTTGACATGAGATAAACTCTGATAACCCGTATGAAAGTCAGACACACCACTCCTCAACCCCTCACGAACTGGGTTTCCCCCCCATTTACAAAAAGGTCCGTAATTCTCTGTACAGACACTTTTGCTGGCATTGACTGCAAATTGTAAAATGATTAAATAAAATCCCAATAAATGAAATAAAAACCTATCTAAATCTATTCCAGGGAATGAGAAAGCCACAAGGAGAAAAGTGTGTTGCATTGTTTTGCAGACAAGCACATTCTAAAATAAAGAGATATTTCAGCACTTTCTGCCCACAACTAAACGCACACCTGTCACACTGCAGTAATTAACCTGAAAAAATATTGGGAGAAGATTGAAGACAGACACCTACAGATGACATGACCATAACTCCACCACAGCAGTTAGCTTGTAGGTACCAGCTGCTCCAACGCTTTGAAAGATTTATTTTGTAATAACAAAGCCGAAAAGAGACATTCTTAAAAAGAGATTTAGATCAATGTCAACTGATGGCATATTTTACACGTATGACAAAAGAACTGGATAACAAGTTATCCATAGACAGCGGCACTCTAGATAAGAAGGAAAATGGATAGTATTTTAGCCAGATTGAAAGTTGCTCAATTTTTTCGTTCCTCTATAGTGACCATTTACAGTTTGAGTCCTTTATCCTACCCAATATATCACTGTCCTGCAACTATATATACATTAAAAAATATTTCAAACAAGAACTCTGGAGATTTTCTATAAAATTGCAATAGTCATTTAAACATAGAAGCTTTGTTCGTAGCAGAATATGTCCTTACACATGCAAGTAATTATGAAAGAAAGGGGCATTATGCAGCTTTTGTGTCCTGATTTGTCCTTTGTAAGTGATGAAGTGTTGTTTTTTTTTAACGACTTCATTCTGCTTTCACTACTAAAACCCACCTCAGTAACACTTATGATGTGCTCCATCTGAACTTAAAAGGTGTCATTTCTGAGTTCCCAGTAGATTAAATCAACTGGAATGTTTTCTTACTTGGAAAGTCAGAGGAATTCAACATCCTCAACCTCAAAATCCAACATGGCTTCTCCGTACATTAAAAGCTGTGGTAGCTGCAGAAGGAAAATGCTTCTTCTTAAATCAGCCTTACTCAATAGTAATGTCCAAACTCAGTCAGTGTACATATTGTGTTTGTAATGCATAAAAGACACATAACACACTACCAACCAGCATTGCATGTTATACCTAGCCTGGTCAGTGAGCTACTGACCTGCTGGTTTTCCAACTTACATCTGGAGCACTGTCAACCTGGGTGTGATGTCATTCTCAGCTTCTCTGTTCCAATTTCCAAAGGTAAATGGAACACAGCACCACACACACATACACAACTGAGTAGGCCAGAATGTATTTTCCAGTTTTTAAAACATCCTTGAGGAAAACTAAGGCATCTCAAATAAGATCCAGATCTTTTGTCCATTCTCTAGGGGGGAAAAAAGGAAATGAAAAAAAACGGGCAACAATCAACAAAAGCTTTTATTTCTTGCAGTAAATTCAGTAAATATCTACTTCCCCATTTTTTCTCCACCAGTCTGTCTTGTTCTACTCTGGTTTTTCCCCTCCAAACCTTTTCTTGTCCTCACCTGCTAGCCAGTCTTGCTCTCTCCTCTTACTTCTCCATTTTACCCCTGCATGCATTTCCTGCTTTCCTTCACTTCTCTCCTCTTTACCTCTCCTCATCTTCCTCTTCCTCCAACTTTCCCGAGAGCCGAGTCTGTTTTCGATTAGCGTTCTCATGTAAACCTAAATTGCCATTAAACAAACACTGTGTGAGTGCATTTGGACCTGTATCAAGTTTGCCTCTTCTTAGATATACGTAAAACTGACACATACACAAGCATGCACAAGCAAAATCGGACACATTTATAGAAGTAGACAAATACAAACAAAATCCAAGATGTACACAAGCATGTAAGCAAATTTGCAGGGTAAGACCCACAGATTACTCAACTATGTGTTGACTAAATACATGAGCAAACAGTTTGCTACTTATGGTATACTTGTATAAAAATATACCCTAATTGCACGAATAAGAACCTGATGCCTCAATCACAATCATAAAAGCACAAACAGATACACGGAGAAAAACACACGTAAAAATACAGTATTTTCCTGCACACCGTCTCCAGGGAAAATCTGACAGTTATACAGTAAGAGTGTGTGCTAAAAGCTCCATGGATACATTCCCCTATCTAAATCACCTTTATTTGTGAGGTAAAATTACTACCACATGCAGCCTATGTGCTATTGCAGTGCAAACATATAAAAATTCCTTGCCTTATAAGAGGTTAAGAGAAAAATCTACAGGCACACAGCCTCCCATGAACTTTTCATAGGTTTTGTCTCTGTATTGAGTTAGCTAACTGGCTAGCTGCGAAAGGAGGCAGCTAAAAGATAGAGATGTTGTTGTTGTGAACATCTATATCTTCTTCCCATCTTAAACCACTCTGGTCTGTTCTGTTCACACGTCTGCATACTGTAGAAAGACATACATCAGCATACATACAAAACACTTTAGGAATCTTTGCCTCTTGAGTGCTCTTTCCATTAAGAAACACAAGCTCTTCATACACATTCTACTTTAAAAATGTAGGAAGTAGTAAATGAAACTGAACATATATCAGGAAATATGTACACTGAGGGGAAACAGTTGCAAAAGATGCATTTTCTGGAGAGCATAAAAGAATGAATGAAAGTTCTGGTACGACAAAATTTCTAAAATGATCCCAATATCTTTGTTTTTCTTTGTGTTGCTGTTTCTCTCTGAAAACCATTTCAGTATCTCTGCAGTGTGTATTTATCTAAATATGTCCTTGGGTAAAATCGCACTGCCGTCTGGGCTGTGGGAAACACACACGCGTGCACAAGCCACTAAGGGCAGACTTATTTTAGAGGTGCTCCAGTGATGTTCCATCTGTAAAAGTCCTCCCTTCCCTGAATGCCAGTGAATGTCAGTGTAGGCCCTGTGGTGCAGCTCTATCCTGGAGACTATGAGCCTTCTGTTCCCATCTAATCCCAGAACATCTGCGTCATTTTAACCAAACGACATGATTTCTCTTGATTTATGAAGCAGTTACATCAAGTGAGATTTTAAATCTGAATGTAGGGAAGATTGATAAACATGTTAGAAATACACACAGAGTTTAATGGTGTGTATGGGCCCTGTGGTGCAGCTGCATGTCAGGTCCTACAAGACTTGTGGTGCAGCTGCATACCATGGTTTGTACATCTGAGTCATGTTTAATTATTAGGAAGCTCAGTCGTGGGTGTGTGGTTTGGTATAAAGTCTGCCATGCACCAACACACACACATCGACCAAACACACAGACCCACACCTCGACATTCAGCGACTATGGTGTTAAATCAGCAGGAGAGGTGGCGTGAGAGAGAGATGTGTGCGCTTCTGTGTGTTTGTGTGTTGGAGACCTATTTGTTTCTCCCCAGCATCCAGTGGCGTGAAAACCAAACAAAGAGGCTGGAGCCTAGTGACAAGAAAACAATCTTACAATTCCTGACAGCAATACAAACATCAAAGTTGTTTGTTCTGTTTCTGTTTGGAAGATGTCACCAAAAAAAAGTGCATTATGAAAAAAGAATGTCAACAAACAAAATTTCAAAAATTATGAAAAAAGAACAAAACCATGTGAGTTAAGAAAAGTTTGCACTCGGTCCTCACCCTTTCAGACCGTTCTCACCAATCGCCAGTGAGGCTCTGTCTGACTCAGCCAATCACTGGACATGCTGGGTGCACCCACGTCCTGTAACACTAGCCATAACATTCCAGCAGGTAAACTACAGCAGTTGCCTCTAAATGGACAATTAGCCAAGATTAAAGGCAACCTCCTCGTCTTTCTCCATTAACTTAATTAGGAGGAAAAGTCATCTCAAATGACCTCCGGCGCTTCAGCCTTCTTTCCCTCCCTCATTCCTCTCTTCGTCCTGCTTCTCATCCTCTGAATTAACCAGCATGTTGTATTTACAGTAACATGGAGGGTTTGGACTTTGCTTTTACATCTGGGAGTTCCTCTGAAGCATTTGGAGGCTAAGTACCTTGCACAAGGATAGCCTAATGGTACCTATGAACATACATAATTACCTCCCAGTCATCAGTGGTGCAGTTTGAATGGGAAACCTTCCAAGTCATAATTTGTTGACGATTAGACTCACACAGATGATTTTCTCTTTTTTAGTTCTTCACTTCCCAAAGCAACCTGTTTTTTTCCCAGCCCTTAGCTTAACTTTTTTTTTTTTAGGTGTTTATCTACCACAGTTATGCTGCTGCCTACGCTGCTCTGGATAAACATGTAGGGATTAAGTATCTTTCTCAAGGATACTTTGACTGGATAAAATCCCTCACAGGCTGGTGAGTCTGCACATTGACTTGCCTTCTTTCTTTCTTTTAAGCCTCCAAAAAACCCTTTTAGCCTTAATGTTTGGCTGCTGGTATCCTGCTGTGATGCAGGTTATGGAGTGCAGTGAGGACACCAGAGGAGCAGAGCAGCATTAATAGAAAGCAAGAAAAAGCTGAAAACTAAAAAAAAAAAAGACAGGGTTTTACATGCTTTGCCACTTTGACACAGGTTAGCTAGCTGAAATCTGGCAGCTGGATAGTCTTATTCAAGATTGTATTTGCTTATTTACCATAAAAGTTGATTTTACCTGAAATCCAAATATTTCTGCAATACAATGATAAATTCAAGCATGACCTTGGTCAACTGTTATCACAAGACAAGAAGAGGTTTGGGCCAGCCTGCTACTTTGAAATGTAGATTTCAGAATGTGCTTCAATTTGGTAACATTCCCCACCGTTGGTTACTGGTCATACCAGGGTGTAACTACAAAACCAATGTGTACAGAGAGGCGCAAAAGGGCATTTTACCGTTTAGGAATTTAACTTATTTATTATCAATTATTCTTAATTTCAAAAGTTACACAGTATTGCTTTAAACAGCAAAGTTAACTGTTTTGATTAATTGCTATTGAATATGCAGTAATAAACAATAATACAGAAAAGAAAGAAGCAGTGCTGCTAAGGCTGAACCTTAGCAAACCTCTCCAGGGCTAAAACTGCATCTTCTATCCTTACACTAAAGGAAAAGAAGGTAGGTCCATCCCTGAGCACCAAAACATCAAATATTTTGCACAGCGGTTCTCAGCAAATTACACAACAAAACAACAATAAGCGAAAAGTTGAAGAGGGACCAAACAAGCAGCTATGAGAAGAAAGTCACAGACTGCCAACAGAAACTGTGAAAAAAGGAGAAAATATCTGACCGCCCAGTTTACCACAGACTTTACACCGGAGAGGCCACATCATGCATTTCTGGACTTTTTAGGATGCACAAAGAAGGAACTCGACCCAGCCCCATCATTTGGAGCATCAGGTCAGTCACCTATAACATTGCCAAGAAAGAAACTTAATAACATTTTCAGTGTCCTTCAATCACAACAATGCCCTCAAATAGGAACTGGTTCACATGAAAGACGAAACACCCAAACACAAGCTGAACAACATTCTACATGCAGTCCAGTGCAGTGATGAGTGCCCAGACCTTCATTTTGGGGAAACTAAACGGCCACTTTACAAGAGAATGGCGCAACACAGGAGAACCAGCTTCTCCGATCAAGACTCAGTGGTCCACCTACATCTCAATCAGAACAGACACTCTTTTGAAGACAGTAGTGTACACATTTTGAAAAGGAAAGTCAGATGGTTTCAGAGAGGAGTCAAAGAGGCCCCTTTAGTTAAATGGGAATAAACTACTTTAAAAGGAAGAGATGGCATCAAATATCATCTAACCAGCTCTGATAATGCTGCCTTGACTTTTCTCTTCAGGCTTTAAAATCATTTACACCTTAGATCTTGTGACCAACATGTTGGTAAACAACTCACAGGTGACAATGACCTAGATGACCCAAACGGCGGGTGGGGCAAAAGTGACCTCAATGACTCTTTTATGACTTTAACAGATCTCTTAACATCTCAGCTAGAGCCTTCAAGCCTGAAATTCCCCAGCGTGGGACGCCGGGAAGCTCAAATGGGAGAGCAGGTGCCCAGTGGACAGAGGTCAAAAGTCCTCGTTGCAGCAGGTCCAGGTATGTGTCCCAGCCTGCAGCCCTTTGCTGCAAGTCATCTCCTTGCCTACTTTGTCATCCTCTCTCCACTGTAAATAAAGGCCACTACAACCCACAAATCCTTTTAAAAGAAAAACATCCTCTCAGCCTCATATGATGTATTTCAATTTATACCATGCTGGTTTAAATGGAAATACAAAACATTCTGTGGTATAAAGAATATGTTTCAATTAGTCACTGCACCCACGTCCTGTTTTTCTGGCAAAACTTTGAGAGATAAACAGTGGCTCAAGACTTTCGCACGGTAGCGTACACCCACATTCTAGTTTGAAATAACACTTTCCCATCTGTCAAACACAACAGGGTTGTGCATCTATTCTGGAAGAGGAAGCTTTTACGTTGTCTCACTCTCTAACAGTGTTGAGACACAGTCAAAGATCACCCACTACCTTATGTAATACTCATCATTAGAGGCCCCACAAGAACAATATTTGTGATAGAAAGGGGAAACGTCTCTTTAGTCTGACATAACTCTCATTTTCATCTTCCTTGCAGCGCCCTCAAACCAATCAAATGTAACCTGAACTGTTTTAATGGGGTAGAATAATGTTGCTTCATGAGTATCATTGGCAGTAAACCCAAACTGGTTCAAAACACACAGACGGTACATTCAGGGTCTTTGTATGCAACATGCACGCATGTGCTTTTACAAGCAAGTGCACTAAAAACATGCACACACATTCACAAACTCCAAAAGGAGAAAGCAAAGATAACAGGATGAGGCTCTGTCTGGGTCAGTTATCAGACACAAGACTAACAGCCATCAAGTCACTTAGCAAAGTAAACTTTCATGACACGGTGTGATGTGCATTCAGGCAGTAAAGCCCTCTGACCAAAGGCTTGCATTCTTTCATTTAAGTTAGCACGAATATGTGTATTTCAAACCAGAAAATCCTTGCCCTCTTAGCAAATGCATTTTCCTCAAATTTCAAGCTTACGGCGCGCAATAATGTGTGCCTGTGTGCATGTGCTGTGAGGCCACAGTCTCTGCAAACTGTGGAGGGACACAACCACAGACTGCACACAGTAAAACCCACAGACTCCAGTCAACAATCCATCTGTCAAACCATACCTATTTTGGTTTTCTCTCCCCTCTACCTTGGACCTCAAAAGGTCATACCATCTATTCCATCTATCTCATAGCCTTCATCCTGTTCCACCACTCTTCCAGCCATCAATCTCCCACCCTTCCCATGATCTCCTCTATACCGTTGGTTCATCTGTACTTCGGAGGCACTCCTCAGCCACACTTACAGCAATATCATAACATTATCCAATGAACACATCCTCTTCGGCTGATTTTTTATACTTTCTCCATCCCAGTAGGATTAAAGACTATGCTAAAAACTGTTATCCAATTTGATAGATCTTGTCCTTACCTCCACCCACCCCCCTCAAGAGCATGTCTTTTTTCCCCTTAATGCCAGTCCAGATTCTTCCCACTCCTCCAAACCTCAGACCGCACTGCTTTAATAGGAGGGTTAAGAGGTAATTCCTATCACACTGCCATCATTTAATATTTAACCAAGGCTGACAGAGAGGAAGGTTATGAACCCGAACCAGAAAGCCACTAGCAAACCTCCTTTTTTCCTCCTTCGTACTCCCCTACTGTTAATCACTCTATAACGTCTCTCTTCCTCTGACTTTTTGTCTTTTTCTCACATCGTCTAAATTTCTTTCTCTTCTGTCCTTCACTCTTATGTTCTATCTACTTTTCATTTCTTGCTTTTCACATTAGTGTCTCTTTCTAACTTTGCAAAACCTGGTGAGAAAAAGCCTTGAAAAATTGAAGAAAATAAGAGAAAAGTGGAAAGTAATTGCAGCAAGAGGGAACTCCAGACACTGTAATTTAGATTGTGCTGATGGCAAAGTAAGGATATAAAGAACATGAGATTTATAATGTTAAGTTTGGAACACTTTCACCCTTTCCACTCTCCTGAGTTGTCTGAGAGGTCTATGGGGATCCATATTTGACCGGTGATAAATAAGAGCTATCGAGACCAATTAGGGGTTTTATAGAAGAGTAAGCCAGGATGTGGAGAAAGTAAGACTGTCACTCAAGAAGAACAAGAAAAAGGGTTGGAAAAAAGAAATAACACGGTAGGAGTATGTGTAAATGTGTATGTGTATGTGAATGTCACTGTGTGTACCCGATATTTACATAAGGGGTATTGACTGTGTGTGATCCTGGAAGCCACAGTTGATGATTTGCCTTTAGCCAACAGTCTTCTTTGTTGTCTTCAGCAATATATCACACATCACCACAAATATAAGAAACACACAATCAGTCTGTCCAGATTTTTTAATTGATGTTTCACAGTAAGCACCCCACCAAGACGATTTCATCTTTCTGCGGCTTTTTGGCAAACACAATATATCATTCACTGAAAGGGCTACAGAAAATAAAAATCGATTCACTTGTCATTGTTAAGAAGCACCATAATAGAAACTGTATTTGCTGATCTTGTTATCCATACAACTTTGTTGAAACAAAAGTTGTGATGACAAGCAAAGGACAATGAAAACAAATTGTCTCCACATTGTCAACTTTACGTGAAATTAAAACCGCATTGTTTTATTTTTCATGGCAGTCAATCCAGTAGGTAGTTCCAGAGAATTTATGTAGACACAGGAAATGGCCTGAAGCCACAGAAGAAGATTTCATGCTTCTGTCTAATAGTCTAATAAACTTAAAACAAAAGATTTAGATACCCTGTTTTCACTGGAAAGATACTATTTATCTCGTGGGGCTGTAACAATTGTCCAGTTCCATATCTGAGGTTCAACTGAATTTCACAATCCAAACCTCAATTCGAGCCACCTGTTTCAGTTCAAACTTTGATCATCTTTTGCTTTTTCCTTCCTCATTTCACCAAATACATCACTTCCAATCATGAATTATGAACAAAGCCCTGTTTCCTGATGCTTTTTTTTTATTCCTTCACAAAGCTTAGCTTAGGAGACATATTTCTGATCCTGCCTCTTTTCTTTCTTTCTTCTTTTTTTTTTTTTTACACAATGCCCTAAGCTTTTAATGAAATGCCTGTGACATGCTTTGGTCAAAATGACACAGGCTTCTCTTCCTCAGATCTCTTTTGAGAACAGTTGTACTAGATAACCTGTGGAGCACTTTATTATAGTATGAGAGAGCAAAGAGGAAATAGCTTAAGAGCTCAAACCACAAACCAAACAAATATTGACTGGCAATTGTAGTCTCAAACATCTACATTTTCCTCATCTGCAGGTCAACCATGTACAGCTGATAGACTACTAATCCTTCTTTTAATCACAATCTCATTGTCATGTAATGTTTTAAACAGCCCAAATTGTTTAAACTTGCATAACAGAATGTAATATTCGCTTGTCAATAATCAACACTGAGCACATACGTATATAGGCTCCAAAAACTCACTTCTCTAGACTTCACTGTCACTCTGTACCTCTGTGTTGGTAAAGGTTTTAGTGACCAACATTAGGAACTGTTGCTTATATGGGCTGTATTTCACCTGATACATAAATCCTGACTCTCAAGCAAAACATCCCATTTTGCACTATATTTTGTATCGTCTTTTGTTTTTTTCACTTTTCTACTTTGCCAATTTTCAGCCTTTTATACTTTGCTCCAAGCTACATATGGTTACAATTAGAAGTTAAAAGTGCATGGTCAGGTTTATATTAGGGCTGTAGCGATACACGAATCTCTCAATACACGATATTCAGCCAACGATTCGATACGATTTGATACACTTACATCACTTTCTGAAAAAAAGGGACAGTGTGATTTGACATGAATCGTCGCTGATTGGACTGGTGGTCCATCCTTTGAAGCAGAAGGACAACACTGCCAGACAAACAGAAACAAACCTGAGAGCTATGCACTTTATATAACATTTTTATGAACTAATTTATCACTGTTTTGTAGAATGTGACCCCCTGGCATTGTATTGTATTATATTAATGCTCTGTGTTTTCACTAATTGGAACGTCTGACTTTTCAATAAAGTTTGCTTTAAAACAAATAAATAAATACAAATTAAAATAAATAAATAAATAAATCGATTATCGTGGCCGAAAAATCGATACTTTATCGGGAAACAAAATATCGATATATATCGCAGTATCGATAAAATTGCTCAGCCCTAGTTTACATGTTAGAAAATTCATGATTATTGTCATAAAACTATATTAAATTCTCACTGGTTACAGCTCTCGTCCTGCAATGGCACACTACCCTTCAAAAAACAACTGCCTACTGAAACTGTGTCACCGAATAATTCCTAACCCTGCGTTAGAACATTTTAGCAGGTGGGCAAACATACATACTACGCTGGTGAGATTGGGCCGCTCTTTGCCTAAGAGATTACAGGGTTTGCTTGGTTTTGTCATTCTGTCAATTTCTTGGTGACAAATGGTAAAAAATAAAACATTTGTCAAAAAGAGCCATCAGAATCATCTTCAACAGCCCTTTTTTTTTTTAGTGGAGAATCCATTTATTTTTGTCTTATCTTAAAACTTTGATAACAGAAAAAGACCTTGCACAGAAGATTATATCTTTTCAACAAAGAAGGGCTCCAGGACCTTCCAAGGCATTCTGTCTCATGGAACTATTTTACAAGAGAATGAGAGAATAGAGATGTTTAATGTCTCAGAGCTGGTATTCCCTATCCTGACATCTCACAGCACTCTTATACATGCACACAGACTCACACACACACATAAAAAAAAATAAAAATAAAAACTTATATAGCATTGCTAGAATCAATATGGTGTATATAGATACACCAGTGCATGATATATAAGCTCAGGAATGCTGGCAATAATCATTGGAGACATATGCAATCAAGAGCAAGTATCTATCAAGAAATGCACACAGTCAAACCGAGTATCAACAGCAGTTAGGTTTAAAAGGTGTTTCAACCTTCAACCCAAGCTGAGAGAGATTTTCTGATGATAAGAGAACCTGAGGAGAAAGAAAGACTTTGGATGAAGAGTGCAGAGAGAAAGAAAAAGAGACTGGGTGTATGGACCAATGGGAGTGTAACAGAGAAAGAGGGAGAAAATGTCTGGGAATGCGAGATGTGAAAGAGAATCGAAGGAGGGCAAGTGGGAGTCTTCACTGCATCAGCCTGACCTGCTCCTACACCCTGAATACTCTGGGAAAACTCTATATTCCCGAATAAAAATTCCACATCAGTCCAAGCAAAACATTCACTCCAGGCACACTTTCACCTCTTTAAACCCAGCACACACACACACACACGTACACACATCTGACACTCATAGTCTTTTCACCTCTCGACAGGAGCACAGAGCAGCACTGTGTCACCTGGCACAAGGTCTGAACCCTCAACCTGGATGAGGGTTCTGACATCGCACCACGGCCATGTTTTCAAAAGGATCACGTAACACATCAAAAGAGAGAGAAAGAATGACAGTGGAAGTGTCAGAAAAAGCCCGCGGAGGGAGAGGTAGGGAAAAGTAAAATTGTACTCACACTCGTCCCAGTTTGGGGTTTGATTGGAAGAGAAGCTCTGGAAGAAACTGGAGCTTGTTTCTGTTCAGACGTCTACAGTAAGAGATAGAAGGAGAAAAATAATATAACTGCTGATTATGAACAAAAAAAGGGCAAAAACACACTTCAGTACGTCAGTCACACACATGCCTTTGTGTTGACTCAACAATCGACTGAATTACCTTGAAGGTCAGTAGGTTCAAACTCATGAGAAAGTCCGTGGTTTCCTGTGGCCTACAGGTTATCACATGTGTGTCAGTTACAGGTTATCAGTCTCTAAGCACTCTAAAGCCAGTTATCACTGCTATCCTTGCAACATAAAAAGCAAGCTTGTGCTACTAGAGTTTGCTGGTCATCTCAACAAATTAAATGTAATCTGCTCAAATTGCATTATTCTAAGTTATTCTATGTTCTAACTGCGCGTTTTAGCAAAAAGCGAAAGCTATTTTGTCAGTTTATAGAAAAAGAAAAACAAAGTGTTATAAAAGGTCCAGGAGCATGTAATGGAATTAAACTGGCTTAGCTTTATCTTACTGACCTAATTTATTTCTGATAGGACAGAAAGGAAAAAATGCAAGAGCTTTGCCAAAGAATCTAAACTCTGTTTATAGTTCTCATTTGAAAACTGATAACTTATTCATTCTGTGTTGGACCACTCTATGTCCAGCATGCATGTGGCAAACAAATGTATGTTAATGTACGTGGAAAAATGCTGCAGTGAAAAGAAAAAAATCCAAATTGGAAAAAAAAACAATCTGTAGCCACATAAAAACTGCTAATGTATTTTAAAATACAAAACATTACATGAAATGGAAAGAAAACTGACTGCAAAGACTTGTAAAGATTAGCCAAAATATCAAATATAACATTTTTTATATGTTATTATTATTCGAAAGGTAAACCCATTTGGATTTTGAAGACTGGATATGTATGGGAGAAAAACTATATCTGAATAAATTAGGTATATGCCTATGAAAAGAGCATTGTAGAGAGACTGAGCTGTTCAGAAGTAAAGATGAGGAAATGCTCCAATAGTCCAAGAGTTAAAGAACAATCCAGTTAAGTTCAAGGTATTTATGTATTTTATCATCTTTGGTGCAAAATGTCATTAAATGATTTAGAGAATTTGGAGAAATCTTTAATGAAACACTTATTATACTGTATCGAGTATCTTCATTTAAACAAAAAAAAAGACAGTTGTAAAGTAATTTTTCTTACTGTGCAGTATGCGTGCTTCTAAACTGATAAACTCACTCAACTCGCATGCCCAGTATCTCTATATCTTAAATGCATATTACTGGTTTTGCCTAAATATGTGGAATGGAACATGAAATGCACACATAGAAATGATTTACAACAGAATGAGAAGCAGAAGAAGAAAACGAGACTGAAGGAATGGTGGTGACCAAAAGAAAAATGTATGTGAAAAGAAAGTCAAAAAATGGAGTGTGTTGGGGTGAGAGATGTGTCTCCCTCAGTGTGTATGTGAGCAGAAGTAAGGTGGGGCTGGCTGAAGCTGATAGATGAGGACAGTGTGAGCAGAGGGAGTGAAAGTGTTATCAGGCTACCAAAGCATTTGGCTGAGAAATGAGGCGTGGACAGGAAAAAGAAGAGAAAAACGAGGGTGGAGGGTTACAGGGTCACAAAGTAGAATTTGTGCAGGAGAAGACACAGACACAAACCTTTAACCCCTCTGATAATAAGACCCTAACTTTTACATCCGCGTGCACCAAAAGAAAGAGACATGCAGTCCAAAAAGAGATGTCCAGAACTTGAAATAATTGACCACTGCTTCTCGAATATAACTGTGAGCATGCAAGTTAACATGATCAGGTACAATTACAGATGTCTATCTTTCTGACACTTGTTCGCAGCAGATACTTAATTTGAGGAGGAGAATCCTTTCTGTATTTTCAGCTACTAATGATGACTTCTCACAACAGAAATGGTTTGTAGATACTCCTCAGCCAGATCTTCTATTTAATACCCATCAATTATAATCATATACAGCCCTAAAAATAGCATTTAATCATTTCAGATATCTTATTTTCATGACTTTATGACTTTATACTACATCACTTGATATAGATTATTTTTCTCACCCTGGGGGGTGACTTGTTAAGCTCCATGTTTTTCACATTGTGACTCCATAAATCACACAGACTCAGCACCAGGACCTCTCACCCCTAACCTTTCACCCTGGCAGGCAAAACATCAGGGAACTGTCAACTTAGCATTTTAAAAACCATTTCACTATCAGTTGAGTAAAAGGTGATATTTAACAACCCCATTATTACTATCACTACACAGCATTAAAGGGTAAAATGTCTTCCCCATCGGATGACATTTTGATTCATAGGGGATGTCCGTCTGTACTTCAATACTTTAAATGCATAAACACAGTGGTGCTGAGGAGTTTGTGAACTCTTTAAGATATACCACAGTTTGCATGAATATGATCTAAAACACCATTTGATTCGTCCAGCAGCCCTAAAGATAGACTAATCTATGAGACAGAGATCTCCACAAGACTGACAAGACTGTGATCACAAAATGATGGTGACTTGTGAATGAGATGTAACAGCGTTTAGCATCAAATATATCAACATTTGAAAAACTAAAGACTTTTCCTAGTGGAAAAGATATTTTGACTGCTGACTACCTTCTACAAGAGTTTGATTTGACTAACTAGGTCCACTACATTTATTTGGTCAAAGATAACCCAAAAAAAACGTTGGTTCATCCAATGTTTCCCTCAAGCTTCACGGATGAATCTGTGTCACACACCGCTTGGTATATCTGGTTAAAAAGTAAATAAAGACCCCAATAAAATATATTCGGTTTGTGATTGGTGAATTATGTGACTATCTGCTTTGAGTGTGTGGGTTGACCGCCTTAGGCAGCAGTAACTACAAATAAATGCCTCTTGTAATTGTTAATCAGTCCTGCATATCAGATTGGAGAAATTTTGGCCAATTTCTCTCTACAGAACAACTCAAGTGTGGGATGTTGGTGGGCTGCCTCCCACGCAATGTTTAAGTTATTCCACATAATTTAATCTTCCATTCCAAAACATCAAATCTATTTCTTTATCCAGTTGTTGGTAAAAAAATAAACTGTAAAAACAAGTTTTTAGCTATAATTAAAGGTAGGGTAGGAGATCCTGGATTTTGAGTCCAGCGAAGCTGCATTTTGAAAATACACCGGTAAAAAGTCCCAACCCTTTTCTTCACTTTCCCCCCGAAGGCACGCCTCTAGAGTACATGAACGCGCACGAGCACGAAGGTGCATGAGCGCTGTTCTGACAGCAAGCATCGATCGTTGCCGTATTTAGTATTTAGTATATGCTAACTATACGTTTAATAATGCTAGGTGCTAGCCAAGCTGGCTCTAGTTTAGCTTCCTGCCAAGCTTCTGGACGCGTAATTCGTTCACGGAGCAGGGTACGCACACAGGGGGAAGGAGGGGGAGGGAGGAGCAGATTGCAGTTTGATAGACGGCATCAGAATTCAATCATTGTGAACGGTCCGTGAATTGGTTGCAATGGGGGTGTGAAGAGTATTTTAAGCAATATGTAAAAAAATGTTCCAGAAAAAGATCCCCTACCCCACCTTTAAGGTATGAATGACTTTTTACATGAATCTCATTTGGTTTTCTAGTGAATTCAGTCAACTTCAGTTCAAACTTCTGGATAAACTTGATGTGTTTGCTTGAAACCAATTAAAGCATTTCACTTAAATTGGTTCTTATTTCAGTGTTTTCTTTTTGCATATCTTTTGAGATTTAATTCACAGATATCCTAACATTTTTCATGACAGCATAATTTCAGAAATCAAGCTTCTCCAGGTGATCTGTAGCAAACTGCAGATGGGCAGTTATGTCCTTTTTAGTGAACATTGGCTGTTTATTTGCAGCACCATAATACATATCAATTTGTCAATTGTTTTTAGGTGTTCTCCTGATGTTGGCTTCATGAACATTAACATGAACCAATGTGAGCAGGGTCTTAAGTCTATCAAAAGTCACTCCAAGGTCAATTTACATCAATGATAATAGTTTTACAATACACCTATTATATGCCTTGTCATTAGAATTACCTTTGTACACAATTTGATAAGGAATTGTTGGATTCCAAACTACTTTTTAAAGCTTCTAAGGGCATTCTGTTTCTAATAAGGTTAAACATACAGGCACTTTTGCCACTCACTGATATGAATATATTACTTTTATGTTTAATTTGTTAAATTAATGTCTTTTTATCTACTTTTTAAACTTGTCTGATTATGTTAAATAAATCTACAAATGATTCACAAACTTGTAAGAACCACTATATGTTGACATTACTTAGATAAATAAAAGGCCATGTGAGGTTTGACACACAACTGTTTTGACCGCCAATTTCCTTCACCTCTCCAACCTCTGACCCTGGCTGACACAGTCTATTAGGCAGCCTTTTAACATTAAAGCAGTCCATCCCCTCATTCTTCCACAATCAGATGTGCAATCTCCATTTAGAGACAAGATACACATGTTGCTGTCACTCACCTTCTCTCTTTTGTCAAGTGTGGCTGCTGAAGTCGACAATAAACCGACGGACAAAGCAGTCAGTTTATTGTAGACTTCAGCACACATTTCCTTGCTTTTATTTCTGTTGTAAAGCTTAAACTGCTTCCTGTCTTCCAAAGACAAAGATCTGCCAATCAAACTAATCTTGCAAGAAAAAAAAAGTACTTTTGCTGTCACAAAAAGAACCAAATTACTTAAAGTTGTGTTCATGAGTCTCTGAGGTGGGAAAATGAAGGTTTAGAAAGCTAATAAATAAGAGATTAATATCAACAACCAAGTAATAGTCTGCCTTGTTATCTCATGCAAAAGAATCATCTTCCAGAAAAGCTGTCCACCCTTACTCCCTCCAACACAAAGTCATAAACATGGTGATGCGTGCGTAGGAGGTGTTGTATTGTACACTGACACCTCAATTCTGTTGACTAAAGCCTTCGTGTGAGCCAAGAGATGCAGTAACACACACACAAATAAGGAAGAAGGTGGTACCGATGGGAGATTCCAAGGTGGTGTGTGAAGTGAAGTGAATTTGTTGGTTACCAATCAGATGCACTCTGTGTGAATTTGCTTTACAGGGCAGACAGGCAGGAGCAGTAAATCTTGGATGTTTACACTTGCTGCCAAATGGGAAAACTGCAGAGGAAGTGAAATATCTGTGTGTCTTTTTGTGCTGAAAAAATGTCCATGTTTGCACATTGTGTATGTATGTCCAGCTTGGTGGTTTTTGTTACTTGCATCAGCTGTTGGGCTTACAATGTCCCTTTTATTTCTTTATTTTTGCAACCACACCATAAGTATCAGTGTAAAACAAACTTACAGTCTCTCCAGCAGTCTTAGGTCTTGGAAGGCTCCTCTCTCGACGACACTGATTTGGTTGTCCTCCAGATGACTAGAAAAATAGATAAATAATAAAGAGCCAAAGAGAGAGAAAACAGCATCATTTGTAGTTACAATCGTCATTTCAGTCTCCATATCCGTAGCTTTACCCATTCACTATGAGCATGCCTTCATAATTGTTTAGTCTAAATATCAAACTATGACTTGAAACAGCAGAAAAGTCTCATTCTCTGGCCCACGCAAAGAGCTAGAAAGACACTTGCACTTGTTCTGTAAACACATAATCAGTCCACTAAAGAGATTGATCTGGCATGAAACAAAAGTTTTTAAAAGTTTATGACACCCAGCATTTGACAAATGTTACAATATAGCAAGCCAAAACAAATAATCAACAACCCTTCCTCTTCCATTCTCTTCGTCTTGCATTTGGCCCTCCCAAAGTAACACTTTTTTTTCTTTTCCCTTCCCTGCTCTGTGTGTGTGTGTTATGTTTTGAGGGCAAACTAAGGTTTTCCAGATGGGTCAGAGAAAGCAGAGAGAAAAACATCTCAACTGAAATTTGTGTGTATATTTTCTGTCTGAGGATGTTAAGAGTTACATCTCCTGAGAAGGAGAAGAAGAGAGGGTGAACCACAGGAAAAACTGGCTGATATAAAACCAGAGAAAAGAAAAGGTAAAAAGATGAGGCAGAGAAAGCGACAGCCGAGATGAAAAAGAGGGGGAATGCAAAAAAAAAACAGGGGCAGAGTAAGAGAAAAATAAAGGTAAAGAGAAAGCCAAAGAAGATTAAAACAGTTGTATCGCAAAGAGATAGTATCTGGCCTGACATGTGGACTTTGAAATGTTTTAGCATTATCTTTTTTTAATTATTCTCTCGAAGAAAATGTTTAGACATGCAGCTGCCTTTCAACCATTAATCAATGGTTTGTCATACTAACTTGTAACGCACGCACACACACAGAGTGAACAGACTCCAATCAGCCAAAACATTAAAACCACTGACAGGTGAGCAACATTGTTCATCCTGTTGCAGCGGAATGATCTGCTGGGAAAACCCTCAAAGAACAGGACTGAGTACCATCTGTTCTGACCACCACTGTCTCCAGCCACAAAAACTGGCGCTTACATTAGAACCACCTCTTTCTTGGGCCAGGACAAAGAAATGCTTATGTCGGATGCTGGGGGCAGGGTTTATGGAACCGCCATGTTTAAAAAAGCACATTTAGTCGGAGCTTTAGTGCTTCTTAGTCGGAGCGATAAAAAAAATTGAGCTTCAACATGGATGTGAAGTCAAAACAATAGTGAAAGAAGATGAGCTCATTGATCCTCTCATTTTCCCGCTGTTTATGTTTTAATATCATCAGTCGCGTCTGTGAAACACAAGCCATTGCACTGCTTGAAGTACGCTTCAGAGCTGAATTTATCAACCACATTTGTTGTTACATTTGCACATTTTTGGTTTTGATATCGCCAGCTGGCGTTTACAGATCCCCCTTGAAACAGCTTTTATAAATCCCATGCAGCATCGTTAATAAACTTAACTCGTGATTTCAACATGCTGGTGGTTGGGAAAAATGAGACAAACACTGTGACTTGCAAAGATAAGCCAGAAAAGTTTAGCGTGACATAATGACATGACTGTGTGATGGCTCTGAAGCTGCTGAAAAACAAACCAGTTCTTAGTTGTTTTTTTATAGATCCTTCTTAGAACTGGCTCTAACACCAGCCCTAAAGCAAGACTGGAACCACTTAAGGTCGAAAAGGGGTGAAAGACCCCTGTCTCAAAACCCACAGGGCCCAAAAGATCTGTGTCTATCACCGCAGTACGAAACCCTAAGATGTTGTTTATCCATAGCCTGACTACCTGTTACCAAAAAAAAAAAACTTTTAGAGTTGTGTTCTTGATATTTTGTGTGAGTTGTTATAGAAACAAATTACAATTTTTCAAATAATTACTCAGAATGTTTTGTGAAAATGATCAGTTGTGTACAACAAGAATGGTTTAAGTCCTTTTCATACAGAAACTCTCACACTTGCAAACAGACAACTATTAAAGCTCATTTGTCCAAATGACTGCTCAATGCTGATTTATTGAATAAGTTTAGAAATCCAAGGAATATTAAGCCAAACACATGGAGTGGGGAGTCAATGTTGGCAAATTGCTCTGATGAAGTATTCTTTTTTATTCTTTGGGCGCGAATCAACATGTTTTATTGTATTTTTTTTATTATTTCATTAAGCACAAACATATTTTTAAAGCTGGTTCCAATAACTTTTTTTTCATTTTTTTTAAAAGTCAATTTGTCAGACAGAAATTATAACAAAAAACACAGAACAGCCTATTTTTTAGGAGCAGCTCACCAATTGTAAAGTGCTTTTATCTTAGGTTGCAGGCTTGTTGTGAGCTGTGTTAGCCGGTGCTAAGGTGTGTGGGAGCACTTTTTTTTTGAGGCTCTAGAATGAAGCAATCCCCAGCACAAAGCCAGTGTTTTTTCTGCCAAAAAATAAAACCACTATGTGGACACATGCCTTGAGCTGACAAGAAAGCGCACTCCTCCACATACGACTGGGCGAAAAACTGTGGTACAGGTAACTTGGACAGGTCACGCCCAAGCCTTTTTTCACAAATTTAAACAAGGCAATTGAGTTCCACATAAAAACCTAATGAGTACTTCAGTTGCCCACACTCCAGCTTCAAGTTGTTGTATAATTCAGCTGACAAACAAACAACGATCACACATCTACAAACTGGCTCTTGGGTTGGTGGAGAAAATAAAGCAAGCAGAAATGGATAGATGCAAATACATCCTGTATGTAAATTATTGTGTATATTCCCATGACAATCTGCGATCAATCATAATCTACTGCAAAACCATGATGAATCCCATGTGTTTATAAAAAGTGTCTTTGCATTTCCTGCATCCTTACAGAAACCCTGCAAATTATGGGAAAAGCTAAGTCATACATAACTTTGAATAAGTATCAAAGTTTATTTGTCCAAATGACTGCTCAACCAAATGCTGATTTATCGAATGAAGTTTAGAAATTCAAGGGATAGTAAGCCAAAAACATGGAATGGAGGAGTCAAAGTTGGCATATTGCTCTGATGAGGCACTGTTTTTTTATAGTATTTCGTATCAGGCATTAGTCATACACGGAGATGGAGAAAGATGGGGAAAAGGAGCACAAAAACGTTTTGAATTAAGGTTTGTGGGGAATGCCCTAATAACTCTTTGGGTCAGCCATATTAAAAAGTATTTGTAACTATTATAAAAAAAAGCACAATGATAACATGCTACCTTTTCTCAAACTGGTCTCTCCAGAAAAGACTCCAGGGGATATTAACTTTACTTGTTTACATGCAATGGGTGAGACTGCATTAACTTTCTAGCCAACTGTTTAATATCAAGCTCAAGTTTTCACCTACATCTGAATTTGTTCGGAATTATTCAATTTCACCACAGTCTGGAAGAAATCTTGCAAAGTGTGACTGCCAAAGACATTACGCTAAGTGTCGCCCATGTGGTGTGCATGCAGAGACGAGCGGTGTCTAACTGCACTGGATTAAAAATATTCAGACAGCTAGATAAAGTTACATGTTTTTGGATAAACACAAAGGGAAGTTAAATATGTTATCAGATCACAGAGAGTGGTCTGAAAAAAAAGTGCTTTTATGAGGTCAGATAAGGCGATGGAAGACTTAAAACACCATCAAGTCCAATTTCCATGTTTTAATATTTGTACTCTGTGATCATGGAGGATGTTAATGCACAACCAGATCATTGAGCTGTTTAGATTTTTGAACAATCTGATTATATCTAAGTATCTCTACTGGGTGAATTAACAGTAATTGCTACCTTGTGCATCAGAGCGGCATTTAGAAACAATATTTTTTTTCCTCACCCTACCCTGAGAAGAATGTTAAGTGTCAAACTATGAACAAAGTTTTCCCATGGGGGGCACAAGTGGCTGAAATGACCCGGAATCCCCAAACTAGGCACTTATGTTTTTGTGTGTGAGAGGGAGAAACTCTGGTGAATAACAGTAATGCCTATTTGGCTAAAGATAAGGGTAAAAGCTACCATGTCGCTTTGTTCGTCTCTTGATACAAAGAGTGGGTTTATATGTGTGTGAAAGCTAGAGAGAGCGTGTGCACACGGTGTAAACACATCTGTGGGTGTGCTTTCGTGTGCTTTCTCAGACTATCTCCTCTTTCCCAAGCCATCTCCTCCCAATTTCTCTTAGAGCTTTAGAGCAGGGAAATGTCACAGCAGTTTATCACCAACCACATGTAACAAGCTGCTTGCCCACCACACACACAAACGCACACACACAGAACACAAAAAAATCATATTGTACTTTTCTCCGTTTTATTAAAGATGTGAGCACGGACAGAACCTCAAACATAAACCGAAATTAGTTCCTAGATCCACTAAAAACATGGTTTCGGTTAAACAAATGCACTCACAAAATGCAAAAACGCATTTGAAGAAACTCCTTTCCACTCCTCAGTGCAGTTTGTACTGGGAGTGTATTTTTATCTGCCAGTCTGGTTAAAACAGAGTGAGGAGGGAAGTTGCATGCAGCCAACAGTGATTATAGTTATTAAAGCCCTCACACACACATGAACACACACACACACAAACATTTTAGCCACTTGAGGCAAAAGAGTGAGTCTGTGAAGTCAATTAGGACAACTGCTGGGAGATGAGCAGTTACACTTTAAGGAGTGAACACATTTAAGTGATCAGTTTCTGAAACTGACTTTTTGACTCATCGGCCAAAGAGACAAAAATAAAAACTGTCAAAATAACAATTTGCCTTTTTGTGTCACAGATACTGTTTTTTCCTAACACAGGATTTCCATCATGTTTCATGAGATAGGGTAAAAAGACAAATTGCCACAGCAAATTTGAAGCAAAATAATAGTTGGAGCATAAGCACAAAACATTTTAATCTTAATTTTTCACGTATTCCATGCAATAGATTAGCTCCTGTGTTGTTGCTCAGTTTGGGTTTTGTTTCGATGGTTTGGACAGCTTGGTTTCGAAAAAACCTGTCCGAGACTGAGCCAACCAGAGACAGAGAAAAGTCTTAGTAGAATACTGAGGGGATAAATAAATATGTGTTCCTCAACGTCCAACACAGACAGCAGAGGACAGGTGCAGTGCACTGGTAAGTAATACCAAAACACAGCAGGGACTCTCAAATTCACTCACTACTCTATATGGAAAATGTACATGGATTTGACCATTTGTGGTCATTCATGTCGAACTCTGTAAACCATAGAATACAGAAATGTTATCCTTTGAATAAGCATTCAGTTAATATCATAACTGACATGTTTACATGTTTAGTCTGCTATAAACAAATTACTTTTGAAAGTAATATTAGCTAGAAATGGAGGATTGTTCAGTTTGACTCAATTGTTTTAGCTACTTTTGCTAAGGTCAATATCTCAGCCACCTGAAACCATCTGAGTGTGGTACAAAGATGGTCAGATTTCTCCAAACATGCATCAAAGACAATTTGTGGACAGATATCAGAAAGGATGGAATAATCAGATTTCAAGTGAAAATTTGGGTCAGGCTGCACATGCATTTTTTTTAGTTAGTCTTTTTAGTTAGTCTATATATTTAAAAAAAACTTCACTCAAGCTTGCAAGAACTGATTCAAGACCAAGTTGAAAAAAACATGATTGATTGATCTTTAAATCTTTAAATATCAGAATTCAATGTTTGAATTCATAGTCTCGTACTAAATGTAGCACTCCATAGGAATCATTCTTAAAGACATGGGATATAGTGGTGAACCTTGAGTTGAGATACCTCTTCTTTTACTGGTTCATATTAACAATGATTCCTGATGTCGTGCTAACAATTGTCCAGAATTTGGCATATTATCATACTGTAACAAGTTCAACATCGTGTGGTCATTTCTCTTGTTTAATAAATGTGAGTCTTGCTGCTTGTTACTAGCATGTAAGCACACAATTACTCTATTACTTAACCTTGTAAATATCCAGTAATTGCGGAATTCAACTGCTTGGATAGGAGACTTGCATTCTCTCCTGCCCTAAAAGCCCTCATTAGGATGGGAAACTTTATTTTATAGAGACTCGTTTCCCCTATAGGCACATACTGGCCCATTAGATAAATATAGCATTTGTTTAATTGCTCCAGCATGGCAGTTTTTTGTTAATGGGAGTCCTTGTAAAGACACAAATATAGGTCACAACAAGGTAATAAAGAGAAGGAAAAGGCACACAAGACCTGCTGGTGCTTTACCTGAGAAATTTACCCTCATACCTGATTCCAGAAAACCTCAAACCCTAAATAAGTTGTTCGCCAGTCATCTAAATGCCAGACTCCGCCATAAATTAAAGAAATTGTGTCTTCATGAGTAACATAGATCCACTCCAAGTGAATTTTCCAGCATTGTAACAATGCAACATTGTCACTTCTTGGCTCTGTATGAACTAAACCAATTTGGAATTTTTATTAATTTCATTTCATTGGATCTAAATTTTTATAACAATGATTGGATTGGATTCAGGGGCTTGCACGGTGTGGTGGTTAGCATTGTCACCTCACAGTAAGAGGGTTCCAGGTTCAATTCTCGACTGGGGCCATTCTGTGTGTAGTTTGCATGTTCTCCCCGTGTATGTGTGGGTTCTCTCCGGGTACTCCAGCTTCCTCCCACCAAAACAACAAATCCAAAAACATGCATGTTAGGTTAAGTGGTGACTTTAAATTTTCCCTAGGAGTGATCATGCATGGTTGTGTGTCTCATTTGTCTCTGTGTGGCGCTGTGATGGACTGGCAACCCGCACAGGGTACCCTGCCTCTCGCCCAATGGCAGCTGGGATAGGCTCCAGCCCACCCTGCGACCCTAAATTGGATTAAGCGTGTATAGAAAATGTATTTGTTGTGATTTGGAGCTATATAAATTAAGCTAACCTCTTTCTTTATACTTGCACATTTGTTTAAAGCTAATGCATTTTTAGTTCTGGTAAAGGTTGAAATATATAGATCTTTTTATCCTACTGTACATCATTCGTGTTTAAAGTGACTAATACCTGTTTAACTGATCAAGAACAAATGGTTTTAAAAATTGGTTTTCAAGTGGTAAATACCAGAATTCATTTTACATCTCCCAATGTTTGAAAGTCCTGAATTCAGCAGGACTTAAACATGTATACCACAAAATGTTTGATTATAGAAAGATAGAAAGAAACTTACAGAATCCTGAGGTTCTTGAGGCCAGAAAAGTCCACTTTAGTAATTCTGGTGATGTTGTTTCTGTTCAAATCCCTACAGAGAAAAACACAGATGTTACAGATCAGACTTGAAGTATCTACTCAGGTAATTAATGAGACTGAATTTGAAGTGAACATAATTCAGATGATAATACAACTTTATAGTTGAGCATATAGTATAACTATAAAACAAATGCAAAAAGGCATATGAAAATCTGTGTACACCCACTGAGTACATGTGTGTTTGGCTGCATTTTTCTGTTGTCTTCTCAGCCAAATTTGTGAATGTGGCAGTAAGGCAGAGCGTGAGAATGCCCCACAGCATAGGACCCCACACACATCCATACAAGCAGACATACAAACAAACAAAAACAAACAATCCTACTGTACAAGCACCAAGAACATTTTGCGCTGCAGTGAACTATTATGAAGCAAAATTTCACGAAAAAAAAAAAATAGAAAGTGGGATTAAATTATTTTCTCTTTCCATCTTCAAAGTTAAAAGCTTATCAAGTTTCCTGGCTGTCATTCAATCTGTTTTAACTACGGGTGCACAATGTAAACACAATACTATTTGACTTGACAGTCGGTGTGTGCGTGGGTGTGTGTGTGTGTGGGTGTGTGTATCAGGGCATAGACTGGATCCCTTTAAACAAGTATGCTGTTTATTGAAACGCTGTCGCATGGGAGGAATTAAGGCATTCAAGAAAAAACACACACACATAGTGAGGGTACAAACAACACACACCATTTACTCTCTTATTTCACACACATATCCTCCCCTTTCACTTTGAGATAAACACACGCTCTCACACACACACACACACACACATGCACATACACAAACAGAGTCTGGTTTTGCCAAAGGAGTCAGTGTGTGTGTTTTTCATAATGCACCTAAACATTTATAAATCTGATTTAAGACCATATTAGGTTTCAAAAGGCTTCCCCATGCTGCCATGCCAAGACCGCTAATAAGAGCCATATCATGGCCTAAGACAGGGAGGGCTGTTTTAGGTCAGACCTGTCCTTCCCCAAAGTACAAAACTGGGTCCAGGGCCCACCAGGGTGTCCTTGAAAGGGCTCCAGTATAATGAATAGTTTTAATATCTCATCTTATACAATGGAAGGTCGTATAAATGACTGCTGATTAATGATTCCAACCCAGTACAACAAAAGTACGGAGGGAAAGCTGGCCTCAATCATGACTTTTCAGGATAAAGTCCCCTTAAAGGAGAAGTTCCTTTTTTTTTAAAACCTGGACCTTATTTCTGGCATGAAATACGTTCATCTACTCACCGATAACAGTTTGGTGAAAGTCGGAGTCCTTCGGACGCTATTTAGATCCGCGTATATCCATATAACAGGAGTGAATGGGGGCATCGGCCGATATATACGCGGGTTTTAAAAAAAACGAACTTCTCCTTTAAAGTAGAGTTTATATTTGAGATTCTTGATATGTGAAAGGGAAGGGAAGCAAAAAAATGTCCACACAAAATCTGTAAAAGGTCTAAATGATGGATGTAAAATAAAACATCAAAACAACGCGAAGGCATTGTTTATAAAACTGGATTAAATGATAATAATCAGGAACAGAAAGTTTGTCAATACACTGACAGATTCTGAAATGACTGAGACTCAAACTAAAAAAATTGCTGAGGCAAGATGATTTTACATTCAGAGATAAACTCAAACCATCTAGTCATACAAGTGTTTAGAAGCATCAATAATGAATGAAGACAGTGAGCTCCTACACCATCATTCCAACTGGATGCTGCTGGTTCTCATCATAAGGTTTTACAGTGTGTGTAATTGCCAGTATCTTAAAAAGCAAAGCCCGAGAAACTACTTCATAAGCCTTCTGGATGCAGACAAAAACTTGTAACATGAACAATTCATCATTAAGAACTTGAGGAAAATGCTGCTTCCTGGAATAAAATAAAAGCTTTGTTTGTGTTAATGAGTAATTCCAGGTATCTGCTCACTTGTTCGTAACTGAGGCAGCATCCAATACGAAAACTTCCATTCTCCACCTCTTCACTCAAACCATCCACTCCTCCCTGGATTACCCCTCTGCAGTTTGTTTTTCCTTATCTTTTTACATTTGGCCACAATCTTTCAGTTTTTTTTTCCCTCCCTTTTTTCTTCATCTATCTTAAATCTCCACCCAGTCATTGCTCTCTAAAGTCGGTCTGTCAGTCCTTCACAGCCAGCTTCACCTCATGTTCCCAGGCCTCCTTTCCACTTGCTGTATTTCTCTCTAATCTCCCCTTTTTAGAGTGTCTCTCCTTCTTTCAATCTTTCATGCCTTATCGTTCACCGTTTCACAGTTGACTAAACACTTTTCTACGGTTTCATCTGTTTTCCTCTCCACCCATAATCTTTCACTCTTTTATCTCAATCTTTCACTCTTTTACAGTTGGCTACATTTTTCTTTCCCTTTGCTTTTTTCTCTTCCCGCCTCTAATCTCTCCATCCTTATCTTCATCTTTCTGTTTTTCACCGTGGAAACCGCTGCTCTCACCAGGGAGACCACGCTGCAGTCAAACAAACAGTGAGGACACAGTTCCAGGTAAAGCACAATAGCATCATCCTATCTAACATCGGCACATAAAAAGAGAGTTGAGGCCTCTGCCAGAGCAAAACAAGATGTGGTTTAAAATTAAACATATAAACTTGTCAAATAAATAGCACATCAATTGATAGTGATGTGAAAAACACCAAAAAGTATGACCTCATTGTGAAGCAGACAGCCAGTAACATAAAAGTTGTCATCTAATAAACTTTAAATCACAATTTACCCCTCTTTCACAACCAATAGTATGGTCGATTCAATGTACTATTATAACATACTTTAAGAATTTACCATTGCAACCTATGCACAGTGCAGTGTTTTCTGAACTTCAAAAAGCTTGCTTTTTCTCAAACACATGTAATGCTGAGAAATGTAATATTATAATTGTCTCACTTTATGTATGTTAGAATGAAACAGGTAATTACTCTTCAGCTGTCAACCACTCAGGTAAGTAAGCCAGTGATTATGAGGCACTATGAAGCAACTGCCACCAAAAGGCTAATATAAGACTTCAGCGCTCTTCACTACCTACAACGTGAGTTAGCAATTCTACTCTGAACACCTGAGAAGCTTTGAAGTTTGCACTAAAATAAGAACATATCCTAAACAATCAGGTATCTGCCTCATTGAGAAATTCTGAAGAAATTCAACAAAAGGTTGTCTGAAAGTGAAGTCAGCTACCATTACACATTTCACTAATGTAATTAAACCAGAAAGAGCTCATTTGCACCCGCCTTAAAAAGCTTGATTTGACTTGAGAGATCATGCAGAGAAAAAAATAGGCTTACAGTGGATTTCAACGATTATAATAAAACTAGTGAGGCAGCCATGCTTATGCACCTGGACTCTTAAAGTTTGGGTGTCCACCCCATCCTGCAGTAAAGCTTAACCTAGCTTCAAATTTAACTGACCAGCTGGCAGTCAGACAGCTAACAAGGGACTTTAATACCAAAGCCCAAACCACTGTTTGTTTCCATTACAAGCGGAGGTAAGGCGTGCATGTGTGCATGTGTTTCCGACAAGGATTGAGAAAAGAATGCAAACGGCAGGTGTGCAGGGAATTGATACACTTTCCACCAAAGACGCACACACGCATCTAACCCTAGACCACTGAAGCCAGTGAAACTTATAGTCTGGCTGTTTTGGGCTGGCATACAGTTTGATTTAACACACACGTACACATAAAGTACAACACACACATGCTTATGATGTGTAAGTCTCACTGGGAACCAAGGAGCTGAATTGCTGCAGAATAGGTTTATTGGTTGGACACACCAAGAGGTTCTAACTATTAGAAAGGAATGTTAAACAAATGACAGATTGTGTGACTCCCAAGAGCTTAATGGAATGAAAATTCGGACTGCCAGCTCTGTGGTAAAGCATGAAATACTATGAGACTAAATGAATGTAACAGTTCGATATATAAGGTTGCTGGCCGGCCACTTATACTTCTCTTTCTCATCTTGACCTCCCATCTCAGTTTGTCTCGTTTTTGTTTTCATGACCTTTGTCCTCTTTTCTCTGCCCGGGACAACAACATCAACAGAGAAATGTGGTTTCCTCTGTTGGCTTTATCTGCGTCTGACACTGTGACATTTCCTCTTTACACTTTCTCTCTCTCTCCATCAGACCTTGCATCCTTATCTTACTCTCCCTCCAGTCTTTATCTTCCTGCCATCCTTTGTTGCCATACATCCAATGCTTAGTTTCCAAATGCATCCACTTCCTCTCTCCTAATCTAATGTTATTTTCCACGACGCTCTTGTAATGCTTCACTTTCCCATTCTTACTTTCTTGCTCCCCGTCCATCTCTCTGGTAGATAGGTATGCTCAATTTCGCTCTCTAAATCTCCAAGTTACGCAAGGAATCCTAATTGCTGTCTTCCTTTTCCTCTGAGCTCCACACCACAGTGTGTCTGTCACCAAACGCAGGCCAGGCATCTAGTTGGCTTCCAAAATGGCTTAGATATAGCTGAAATGAATTTGTTTCAAATATTTAGATAAGACATTTGGGAGCACCTGCTCAGATTAGTTTTTATAACACCAATTGTAATCTCGGTGGAAATTAAACTTAAACAGCAGGGTGAGTGAAAACTGCAATAAAGGCTTTAGCTGAATTTACCTAGGTTTTTTTTGTATGAAACTATGAAATTTTGAACAGCATGTTCAGCAATGGTAAATAAGTTACAGGAAAAACTTGTATGTCAAAATTTTACACTATATTAATTAGCCCATTATCCAGGAAACAGGGTGTATAATTCCTAGTATATACACTCAAAACACCAGAAACAAACAAAATATTATCAAACGAAACTATTAACTTTCCATATAAAGTACAACACAATAATTAAACTACTGGAAAAGCTGTCCAAAATAAACTCTAATTACCAAGAAAGGAACACATATTTAACCGAGGGATTTTCAACAGCTAAATGGATCGCACCGTTGGCAGTGAAGCAAACATAGAGAAGGTGCCTTCTGAAAATAGACCAGGTTCTTGGCTGACAAGTGATGTTTTATGTACTCGCAGATTCAGATGAAACATTAGTTGCCCTTTTGTGGACCTGTGTAAGCAGAGGGGTTGTTGTTAGCAACTATAAGTTCAGCACAAACCAACTGCTGGTGGCAGAAAACATCAAATATTACAAACGAATGAACACATTAAGTAGCACCAGATTCATGTACATTAAAAAAAGCTGACTGTGATGAACTTCACAAACAGACTCATTGGCTGTGTATCGCCTTCAAGCATCCATAAGACTCTAAAAAGTGTAGAACATTTTAGAGCATTGTATTTCCTGTGCAGCTATTTACTGCTGTTTTGTTTTTGCTTCAAAGATGTCCTCAAGAAAAGGTGTTTTTGGTTTTGGACTTTTTTCAACTTCCCCAAAGACCTCCTCGATCAGTGGATACAATTTGGTTTTCCCGGACAGTAACACAGTAGGGAAAAGGTCCGGATTTGTTTGCTACACTTCACTGATGACAGTTTGTAAAACAAGAACAAGTATGACACTGGCTTTGCACTGAGACTGAAGCTGAAAGTCAAGGCTGTTCAAATACTAAAATCAAATGAAAGGGCACACATGCGAAGTGTAAGCAGTGAGTCAAACTGTTTCAAATGTATATTTTTTGTCAGTATAAAGGCTCATTTATGAGAGGATCTCTGTCACTTGCGTGGGTTGGCCAAAATTCCTATCTATCAGTCGGGGTGACGGAAACCGCAAGGGTTGTGATTGGTCGGCTAACAATTCCGGAATCACTTTTCCGGTTAGTTAGTTCCTTCCTCTCACAACAACAACACCGCCATTTTTGAAAGAGTTTGCTGTGTGCCAGTCAACATTTTAAAAAAAATGGAGCAAATCGAGGAACGACTTAAAGAGGTCGCCATCGTTCACTGTGAGGACTGGAACGGAGCTGGAAGGTAAACAATCAATCAACGACTTTCACGATAGACGTCGCGAGATTGGGTCTTTTAACGTAGCGACGCCTACTGATCGGGAGGTAAATTGCCTTGCGTATCCAATATCCCGACGGAGAACTTCGAAAGGTTTAAAGCTTCTCCGTGATTACGGAGACAAATTGACGCATAGCGACGGAGAAGTATACTGAGGCCTTAAGACACATGAACAGATTTAAGTACAAACATCATGGTTACACTGAGTGAAAAAGTGGCTACGTTTGTTCAGAAACATACAAAAGTTTCTCAAACAAGCACCTATTGAGCATATTTATTAAAAAGAGACATCTTGCTGCAATCCTCTTTGTGTTGCGCTGCTCACTTTGATGCACAGGATCCAATTCTGGCTGGAATACGCTGAATGTCATGAGCTGTCATGCTTAAAAAAGTAGTTTCTCGCAATTTTTTCTTATTTATGTGTTGTCGTAGCCTGGAATTCAACTTATGAGAAGACACTTTAGCCAGATCCTCTCATTCTCAGGAGAAACCTCTGCCTTCTTATGAACTAATTACAGACTAATTGGAGTTATGAAGTGTGCAAAGCTAATCTAGAGTCAGCCAAGAGTAAGAATGAATTTACTGGAAATGCTTATGCCTTGTCCACTTTAAGAATTTCCTTTATTAGACTTATGGGGCGGTTTTTACTGTAAACATTTAGCAGCTGTTTTAATCCAAAGCAACTGAAAGTGAGGAAACAACATTCAAGCTTTAATCCAGTCAGAAAACCCTGCTCTATAAATTAAATGAAATCGCTATAAATCTATCGAAATGACAAATTATAAATAAAACAAGTACAGAAGAGTAAATCAATCCAGATTAGGTGTGTTGGGGTGTTAGATGTATCAGGGAGAGAAGGTGTTCTCTGAAGAGATGGGTTTTCAAAACATTCTTGAAGGTAGAGAGGGATAGCAGCTGCTCTGATAGCAGCTGGAAGCTCATTCAACTATCATGGAACCACAAATAGTCCGGATTGAAACTACATGTGCATAGGGATGGCAGTGCCAGCATTCCTTTACTGGATATCTATTACTTTATATTTATCCCCTGTTCTTAAATTTGTAGATTAAAATGCAACCTCTTATCTTCTATTAAGAACAAAGATAGACAAAGTGGCAAAGACAACCATATGACAAGACAAAGAATTGAACATTTTTATCCAACTAATGCTTCACGCCAAACTTGTCATTATAGATAAAAAAAATCGTTCTCTGTACACAAATAAACTGACTTATTTGAGATCTTTACAATGCACAGAACGCTTCGAGAGGAAAGAAGAAAGGAGAAAACAAAGTAAGAGAAGCACAGAGGCAGTAGATAAAGAAGCTGTTGATCAGTAAATCATCCTCTTCACAGTAGACTTCAGGATGCTCCCTTTCACTTCATAAAGGGGAGTCCTGTCTGAATGATGCACAGTACAGCTTGCTGGGTCTCATCTGTACTTTAGTTCTGAAGCACCATCTAAATCTGGCTAAGTTTATTTCTCATGCTCACTTATTTTATTTTCCCATTTTCCCTCTCTTTCCCACATATTGTAGCTTGAAATTCATCCTCTTCTACCACATTATGTTCTTCTTCTGCTGATGTCTGCCCTGTGCTTTCTCAGCAGCTTTCACAGTAAATACCAAAGACCGATTACATATTTTTTTAAAGCCACAGTGTCTTCCCATTGTGTGTCATCGACAGTTAATTTGTTTTCTGTTTGTTTTCTCTTTCCCCTCATAGTACATATAATTTTAATGCCACTGATGAAATTCATAGTTTGGTGGCGTCAACTACCCAAACTTGACCACATTAGGGAGACGCCTGCAAGCATTTCTTTCTTTTAGAGTCACAAGTCGAAGGGGCTGCTGTATTTGGTTAGCTCTTTTCAGCTGGAGTTTATAGGCCTGATTTGCCTTTGTCTTGATTTACTACTGCTGTACTGTAAGTGAATAGGATGAGGTAGGGGTTGAGGGCTAATTTGGCTGCTGAGAAGCTACTTGACAAGAACAAGGCTTGCTACTTCATCAGTGAATGGGAGGATAACAGAATGAGGGAGATTAAGATGAATGAGAGGCTGAAAGTGAATGAGAATGATATAGACAAAGCTCAAGAGAGAGATACACACTCAAACATGCACAGCCCAGTGACATTTTCTCTATAAGCTTCCAACTCAACATAAACAGTCTGTCATAGTTAGCCTCGCTGAATAGTAAACAGAAAAGTGAAAATTATAAGTCAAACTTTCATGCTCCTTGCCCTGCCACATGCTTACGCAAAAAATACAAACACGAGTACATGCGTGTGTAGAAAAGGAACACACAGAGAAATACACACTGACAAAATAAAGTCCCTGCAGAAGGGATTTAAAGTGTTGCTTTGGTGACAGTGGCCTAACAAAACAGTGGCAGAGCTTGTTAACATCAAATGACTCCAAGCATACTGCACACACACTCATGCACACAAACCTATATATGCCATCTAATACTACACACCAGTGTAAGTCCTCCAGTCTGAGGACTTCTGTCTCAGTAGAGTCACCAAAGGTTATTCGTGACTCTGGGTTGTTTCTTTGTGACACAACTCTCTCTCTCTCATTATACGTCAAAGTTTCCATCTACAACCAATTCCATGTTCAATCCAGTGAAAGCACGAGAATGAACCATGGGTCTGTGCCTGCCTAATGATGAGTGTGCAGTAGGTGTGGGGTTGCATGCAAAGTTTCCCCACGTCGTTCATGACTATCAATTTATTTTTAGGAATATATAAACCTTTTTATTTGTGAGTGTGTGCACGCTCTTCTAGTATTTTTTTAAGGACCCATTTTATGTCTTTGACATGGAGATTATTTTGGCTGGTACTTAAAACATCAAAGAGTTGTTTGAAGTTTAAAAGAATATTATAGCATCATGCAACCTATATTGTTTTAAGTCATCATCAGTTCCTGACTCAATTCTGAATAGTATCACTATACAGAGCAAGTTAACGACTCAAGTCTCGGAACACAGAAATATTGTTGAAAAAAAGTCTCCAAAGCAGCAGTAAATCATACAGGTGTTAAACTGACCCCGAGGTTAGCTAAACTTATTTTGAAGACGAAATGGAGGCAAACTGTGAAATTAAAGCCCGAACTATAGGAGTTAAGATAAACTCTTAGTGGTTCATCTTTGCAAATCAAAACTTTTGAAAAGTTTGGTAGAGGCAAAAAAGCCCGTCATATTTTATGGTGTGCTATATTCTATCTAAGCGTTAGCTTGTTTACACTCCATCTGTCACCTGACCACATATTTTCTATGTATTCTTGTAGCAACACTCCCAGATGTAAGTACAAGTTACTATGATAAAAATATTTTCGTAAAAATTGACATAAAAAAATACCCCAAACTCCAATAATAAGACTGAAGCTTTAATTAACTGTAATTTTCTGTTGTTATGATGTAAAAAACTGGGTCAATCTAGGCTTTGGCATAGTTGTGATGACAACGGTTAACAATAAAACCTATGACTGTAAGGTCCTCACAACTGCAGCCTGCAAGTGTATTCAGCCAAGGTTTAGCTGTGGATTTATTTGTCCGCATGCACGCACCTGGTATTTCATGCAGATGCCTTTAAATATGTGTGTGTGTGTGTGTGTGTGTGTGTGTGTGTGTGTGTGTGTGTGTGTGTGTGTGTCTGTGCTGTATTTGTGTATACAGTGTGTATACAGTGTGAATACAGAATGTTTGCGCATGTTTTTTTTTATGTCGCATCGAGCTTGCTCCATTTCCCAGAAGGGCAGTGCCCAGTGTCAGTGCCAGCTGGCTGCTTCTTTGGCAGGCTAAAAGTCATTATATAGAAAGGTCAGCTGCCCACATTACTGGAGAAACTTGAGGAAAAGAATATCACCCACTGACCTAGAACTGGAGCCTAAATGTTGGTTACCCTCACTTGTGCCATTTGGTATACCATAAGTGAATCAAACATAGTTGGAAAGGGACTAAATGGATACCACAAGATGGCCACAGATGATAGGCGTAACATTAAGAGGTTCTTTGAGAACAGCAAACCCATTGTGGAATATACTTCTTAGTTTAGACTTGTCTGCTATAGCAATAATAGTGTTGTATTACATCACCATCATACCCATGATAACAGTAAAGAACACTCTTCACTGAATGATGGCGTTTGTTCAACAGTTACCAAAGCATGTGTGCTAGCTGATGTTTTCCTTAAAGTGGTGCACATATGCAGGAATATTCCACAAACCAAATAATTAACTCCCTGGTCCCAACAAAAAAGCTGGCAAAGTACCAGCACAACATGGTAAGCAGAGGTTCATAGGAACTATTGAAACAGTTACATCTTAGGACTTGCACTATCTCACTTTGTACGGTGTGTCAAACAGTACTGTACAACACAATACAGTTTGCAGTGAGAACAGAGCTCAGATTACAGCTGAAAGCAGCGGAGCAGACTGATGAAAACAATGCTTCAAACGAGACAGATTTCTCTTGATCCCATCAACTTTAGGGAACTGGAACTGTGTCAGAACAGCTTAGTTGACCTGCTACATGCACAGGACTGAACCAAAGCATGCAGAGATCACACACAAACATACAAATTCCAGTCCCACCATCATAACTGAGGGTGTGGTGGTTACAGCGTCCACTGACCAATCAACACTAAGCTTTGATAAGAGCCAGGAGCAAGGCTGGAACATGTGTGTCCATTCCACACACACACACACATACACATGCACACAAACAGACACAGCAGTAGCGGCCGTTTCCTTCTGTTGTGTGCTCCGTGGTAGGTTGGCACGAGGAAGGGAAATGGGGGCTGTGAAAACTCTACTGGAGAGATGCTGCTGGCAAACTGAGGGTGTGTCGAAGGGGGGGAGGTGGAGGTCAGTGAAAGTGGTGGAACAGGAGGAGAAACAAGGAATAAGTAAAAGAAGCAGAAAAGACAGCAGACTGAGCCAAAGGTGACAAAAAGCAGGAAATTAATAAGAGATAAAGGAAAGACCACAATATTTGGGAAGAAGAAATAAAGTTGGGATAAAGATGAGAAGTTGGAAAGTAAAGTGGAGTGTCAGAAAAAGAGAAAAAGCCAGGCAAGGCTAGAGAAAGCAGAGAAGGTGTTGCCTGTAAAAAACTTGCCAAAACTTCCTAAAAGTGCTGTTAGCAAGGGAACAGAAGAATAGGCAGTAAAAAAATCTAAATTAGTTTTTCTAAAGTGGGCTGGAGCAGCATGGTTCCAGCAGTGAGTTCACTCAACTGCATATCCACACTTACTCAGTCTGACATATAGCATATTTAAAGATACTCATACACATATACAAATGTAAACAGAGGTGAAACCATTCGGACATAAAATAAACATGTATATTTGCACAAACACACTTATGGACAAAAATTTCCTGAATTGTCTTGCAGCTTAGCCAACTGAAAGTTCCCTCTGGAGTTCACAGCATTCAGTTCGCTGACATTTCACAGCAGTTTGGTAACAGTTTGCAATTTGCAGTTGTCAAAATCAACACTCCAGGGTGTGTGTTCGTTTTTTGTGTGTATATCTGTGCGGTCCCCGTAGGGCAGGTGTGAAGTGAACCCGAGAGAAAAGCCGTCCCAGTTTTCCAATTCATTTTCCCCTTGCCTCGTTAAGCCTGTTAAGCCTCCCCCCAAAAACCCTTCACTCAAATTAGATGCAAATGAGGTCTCAAGTGGCTTCCCAAGGAGGACATTACAGAATTGACTGGCCTGAGGTAATCTGCGAGGCTGCCTGTGACTGCGAATGTGTGTGTTGAGTGAAACAGCTGGGTCACAAGTGTTTTTCTCTCGTTAACCTTTTCGAATGGTCTGTTTATAAAAGTGACGAAAACCTGGCTTTTAAAGAGATTGACTCTGTATTTATGACAGGTGGACTGCTGCTCAACCTTTTTGTCGATATGCAGCAGAAGGAAACTGGACTGAATGTTGTATGTGCTGTTTGTAAGAGGGAGGGAAAGTAGAGAGTTTTAAGGTCCATGCTGATGGTTTTCATGCCTTACAGTGCCAGACATTTTCCGTCTCAACTGATTTCCTCTGTTCTAAGCAGCTATGGTCTTTCTCCTGAAAAAATATGCAATTGTATAACTTTTCATAGTAATGTATCGTGAAGTTATTTCACATGAATTTCAATACTAAGTTTCTTTGTCATACCCAATTTCACTCAACCTGTGTAATGTGCCTCTCCTCCAGTTAACGGAGCTTTTCTATATTTGTTTTCAGTAACATTTACACAGTCTGTCTGAATTAGTTTGACTCAGTACATGTGCCGTTAAAGGGTGATAAAAGGGAGTAGCAGCATAGTAGCTGAAAAAGATTTTCCACTGGAGATAAGATGAGTCTTTTTGTCCCGTCCATGTTTTGCGATCTTGTTGCGTGGTGTGTGGTGAGACTACAACTGGACTCTTCTAAATCAATTTATTTTCTTGGCATTGTTTTCTGCAAGATTTTAAGTCAGCAAACTCAAAATAAAAACACATATTTCATTAGTTTGTGGGTCTTCAACATAGTTCATCATTTAATTCCTGAACTAAAGTGAGAGCTGAGTTACAGGTGTGTGAGCATTTATGTGTGTTTGTTTTTCTTTTTTTTTTTTAGAAAGATTATGCTAAATCAATGAAGGCACCAAGAAATTTGGTGGAAGGTTTTGGAGTGAATCAGCCTCACTTTTGTTATATTGCAGATTACAGCATTGGCATTGGTGGAGGATACATTCTCTGGGTACTCTTGTGTGCAAAATGAGAGTCAATGTGATATTTAACAATGATAAATTTATAACCTTATCCATGTTTACTATTATAACAAGAATGACAAAGTTACCTTTATCTTAACCCAAACATATTTTAAATATATATATTACGCTCCACTGGGTAGCACTAAGGTACCTACAGTATATGGTCAATTAGGTCAGTGGAGTTTTCATTTTATTTTATCTTGTTTTCTGTGGGGCATATTTTTGCTGGCATGGATTAGGTCCACATCCCCTATAGTGAGGATCAAGGTAAATCAATGCAAAGTTCACCTTTATCCCATGAAGAAACATTGCTATTCTGACAGGACCTGTCTCTTTCTGAAAGACAGTGTTTCCATGTACAGCATACAAGAAAACTGAATAATTCTGGTATGAAAATATAGACAAACAACCATGCAAAGGCCCCAGCTGGGACTTGAACCAAGAACCCTCTTGCATCTTGCTGTGAGGTATCAGTGCTAACCACCACACCACCATGCAGCCCTGATCAAAAGCAGATATGAGGAAATATCTTTAGAGTAAATGTTGATTCATCTCCTCATTAGAATTCAAAAGACTTTTAGAATCAATAATAAAAGCACACTGAGGCTGGTCCAGGAGCACTTAGTGGCTCAACACCTTTCTGAGTCACTTTATGTTGGTTTTTCCTTTCATTTGACCACCATCTGTATTTTTCTAGTAAATTGATACATAACAGCGTTCAACTAGTTACCTCAACATTGTGACATTGTACTGCCCTTGAAAGTTAAAAATATCCTGCTGCCAGGAAACTATTTAAAAAAAACAGATTGATTACATTTTTATACCTGTGTGACTCATCAGTTGAACACTATTGGTGATTGACAGTTTTTAGAATCAGCCATTAGCATTGCATAAGTAATGCTACTAAATTAAATGTAAAGTTGAAAATATGACTCATTAAAAAGCCAAAACTGACAGTCATATGAAATCCCAAAGAAAATATAATTTCTAAAGACCATGATAAATTACATCTACAAAATGGAGCATCTCTATATCTAAGTCTTGAATGCACAAGTTAAACATTAACAATTTAATTTATGAAATTAAATGTTTTTTTTAATTAAATGCTGTGTCCACAAAGACAATATCTCAAAATATTCTGCTCAAGGCAATAATAATCATGTCTCTTAAAAAGTTACCAATCTGCCATATCCTATTGGAATATTGTCCATTTTAATGTTTCCCATCTCAGACACCCTAAAATATATCTGTTGAGGGTAAGAAAGGTGAAGACCGGCAGAGGAAAAGAGAAAGAGGGAGGAAAAGAGAAACTCTTGGTCAGTCACATCTGAAACACTGACCTGGATAAATCAGGGAAACACAAACACATAGTTTCTGGAGTCAGGGGGGGAGGGGGGAAGCGTTGCTACCCCAAATATTCCACCCCAGAGACCCAAGCGAGAGGCAGGGTAACACCTTATCCCACCTCCCCATCATACCAGCTCTAATTATTTATTTTTTTATGGTGTAAATGTCTTCAGGGGATTGCTGTGTTAAAGCCAACAGGTCCTTGGAGGTCACAGCAGCTCTATGGGACAGAGGAGGTATGAGCTTCATTGTTAACACTCACACATACGCACACAAGAAACACAATCACACTAGGAGACTCAGAAACACAAAGATTTACATAGAAACAAGCATGTGAAAAAGTAAAAATACACCTACATATTCTAATCATGCATTCACCGCCATCAGAACCACCAGATCCCCCTACATTAACACACACATATCCACAAACACTGCCCCCCACTTTTCTCTACAGCCTACTGATTGTGTTTGTTGTCTCAGGGTTAGGTCTGTTGTTGATCCCCTGCGGGGCTTTTGGCTGCTCCGTTATCACGCATAATCGCTTCCATACCTTAACAGCAAAGGTGTGTGTGTGTTTGTGAGAGCATGTGTGTGGCTGCACTGGTGTATACGTGTCAAGATCAGGCAGGAGGTGGCAGCAGCATCTGTCAGGGGTCTGTCTCTGCCTGAGGAATGAATATCATTTGAAATTAACTGTCACCAGGTTTGTGAAATAGCAGTGATGTTTCTTCTTTGGGAGTAAAATCTGTGTTTAGATTTTAGACTTATGACGGAGGATCTAGCCCAGTTGTAGAAGCTTGTGAAAACTGTGAAAACTTCGTAAAGTCTTTGTAAAGAGAGACTGTGGAGAATCATGAGGAAATTCACAGGACAACCCAAAATTCTCTCTGTAAAAGCCATGTCGGAACTTTTTAACTGCTTCATTCACTGGGATCACTGACTATTTTTCAATCAGTTTCATGCACTGCAACTTCTAAGCATACAATCCAGTGGCTCATGTTTCATCCTTACGGTATAATAACTTTTACCACTGAATCATAATAATTATATTAATACCGGGTTCCTTTTAGTAGTTATCAGCCTACAAGTCTGTCAACATCCATCTCAATTTACACTTTAAACATAGTTAAGTAGTTTTTAACGTTTTTGTTGTTTTCAGACTAAATTTGGGAAACAAAAATAATTTTAAAAAACTTTCACAGAGCTACAGATAAAAGTTAATCAAGATAAGGACATAAGCCTTATGGTAAAAAGTACAACCAACAAATCATGAATTTGGCCCGAAAGTATATGGATTGGTGCAGGTGGTTCCAACCTATCAAGTGAGTTAAAATAATGAGAAAGTGATTTGGTTTTAATCTTGACGTTTCCACTGAGATGTTTCAAAACTAAGCTTTGCTGCAGTTTGATTCAGGTCTGAAAAGGATTCTTTGAAAAAGTTTAGTACATACAGAGAATTTTAAGTAAAACATGCTCCACGCAAAATCCGCCGTGGTCTTTACATAAGTGTGATGCGTATGAACAAAAGGTTTACGATAAGGTCACAAGGTACGCTGATGACACATAATGCGAGGGCAGTTAGATAGTAATGCATTGGGACTTACAGGCGCTCGGCATTCCTCGGTATTCCTTTTGGCACAGTCTTTAGACCCAGACCTTGGCAGTCCACATGGGACCCGGAGCAGCTACACTTGTGTGGGCATCCATCCACCGACGCAGCGCACACCAGAAAAGCGAAAACCAGAGCCCAAATCCGGCACAGAGCGACGCGCTTCCCCGGCCGAGTTGGAAGCATGATAACCACTGAAATTACTTTCCACCGAAGTTTATTGAAAATCCGCGGGGCTAAAAGTAGACTTTGTGGAAGTTATGATCCAGAAGGTGCTCAACACGGGGATGTTCGACTTTGTGATAGAATTTACAAATGAAGCCGAAATCAAATATCGTCCGCTTTTGCAGAAGCTCACCAAACTTTTTCTTAATAGACTCGATCAGAAAAACTTTCCTTAAAATACCTCGTTGCCATGGGGAAAAAAAGAAGAAAGTGGGATCTTTAGGTGACACACAAGAAAAAGTGTCCTTAAAACATATAATCGTGCATCACCTAACTCGATGCGTAAAAGTCTTCCCAAATGCTCCCCATTCACAAACTCTCAGACCAGTTCACAGCGTAACTCTTCAACTTTCCAAGCTAAAAAAAACCCCTCTGCTGGGATGTAACCTCCTTCCAGAGAACATCCCTCCGCTGACGGAGAATAAAAAGTGAGGGTTGCAGATGAGTTCAAATCAGAAAAAGTTTTAGAGAGGCGCAACACAGACTGGCGCGCCCGGAGGTTGTGAGAGTGAGTGAGGCAAGCAGATTTGTATTTAGGTTTCCCCCAAAATCCTCTCCCTCCCCCTGTGTCTCTCTCTGTCTATGTTGATGTCACCAGAAAAGAGAGCGAGAGAGCTCTACAAACTTTCACTAGTCGCTTATCTTCCCCGAAAACATTCCCTGCTCTCCAGACCACTTTCCCACACCGAGGTGGAAAAGTCTTCTCTTAGCCCACGGTAGCAGTGTAGATATATTTTAGTAAATTTCCCAGCCACTCTTCCCTTTTTGTCAAGCCCCATTTATCAACTTAACGATCTACTTTGCGATCATATGTTGGTTTTGAGGCATGTCTTATTCTAACCATATCTCCAAAGCATCATCCAAGGAAAGTCCTTGTAAGTTTAACAGATAAATAAATGCCTTAAGAGTCAGCAGATGACACACATATGCTGCTGGCTCACTCGGACATTGTTTTTACAATGTCTAGAAACTAGAAAAATCTAAACATTCTTGGAAATGTTAAATTTATAAAACTTAAAATTTTAGATGGCTGATGAACATGATATTCTTACCAATAAAAAGTTAAAGCTCATGCTCATCATACTTAATCACTATGCTGATGTGCACATTTTTGCTATTGCAACAGACTGCAGCACTTAAAGAAAGTTGATAGATTAATGGGTAAAAAATGAGGGTCTCAACTCGTCAAAGTAATCTCAGGGTTTTGATTTTAGTTGTGAAAATGCAGAGGCTAATATGTCTTCAATTAATGCTGACTTCAAGGGCTTAGTACATGATCCCAATCATTTTCATATTAATCAAACCATTTAGTGGCTCCTTATGTCCTCTGTGTGAGGGCATTGTCATTCTATAATAGACCACTCCCATCATGACAGAAATATTTCTTCATAAGAAAAGATGATCCCTCAAAACTATTTGATTTGCAGTGACCCTTCAATTTAAGGAGACAAGAGAACCCAAGTCATGCAAGCTATATTCCACATGACATGACATAACAGGGCCACAACAAGGGATTCAGGTTTTTCCTTTAATAATCTTCAGGTGCACAGTAAGACTTGTCAGTGGAGCTCCAATATAAAGAGATACAGCAAGTAGCAGTACTGCTGCTGCCCTCTGTTGGCAGAGTGAAATAAGGAAATATAAAGTGGAGATTCATTAATGAGAAGGAAAAAAAATGATTTATCTTCTAGTTAAACCGGAGTCTTCTGAATTTATCTCATTTATTTGAGGAATTTTCTTGCAAATATCATAATTTTGTGATTTTTCCTCAGCAGAGTCTATCTGTAATGAGAAGAGCAAGGTTCATAAATATTAAAATGGGTGGAACCCACTCAGAGTAAATCGGTGTCTCAGTCCAGGACTCAGGCTAATTAAATCATCAGTTTTCTTGCCTGTTGGAGAACAACGAGAGACACGCTTGGGAAAAAGTTTAAATTTGATCAGTTTTTGAATAAATGCTACTCTAAACAAATACGTTTTGATGTTTAAGGTCATATCTACAAAGCTTTTAGAAAACACTACATTCATTCAAGAGAAGTTGCAGAGCATATATGTTCATTTTAGGACACAATCTGATTCATGCTCAGTTATGTAATGTACAGGGCCATGCTAGAATGCACATTCATAGCTTGAGCTGAAGAGTAATACATATCATTTTCAAGAAGCTGTCTTTAACTAAGTATAATTTGAGTACAAATCTTAAAATTCTTGACACTCTTCTATGATGCCTACATTTGACATTTGCTTTTTGCATCCTTATGGGTGTCTTTTTAACCACAGCAATACTGACAGTCTAAAAAGTGCAAAGTGTAAAAAATCATAAATGATTTCATGACTAAAATGATCCTTTCACTATCTAATGTGTGTTGGCCTCGTATGTCAACTGACGGCTTCAGAGAAACATGTGATTATTTTCTTAATTTGTTAGCCAGATTACACATCTCTCATTTTTTTATCTTATTTTGGTGAAATTATTTTTACTTAGCTATAATTTTTAAAATCCCTCACACATTCAATGGATCTCTTGAAAGAGAAGGAAGCTGCTTTAAAACTATTTTCATTTTTGTGTTGATTCCAACAGGGCAAGCAGAGTAAAGCAGTCATTATTCACAGCAACTAATTCAAACTGGTCCTGATCCCCAGGACCAGTCTAGCACAGGGAAAGTGGATCACCCTGGGCCTACCTAAAGCTTTCCTCCATGCTGGCTGTGCTCAGTCGCCAAATGCTTGAACTGAAGGCAAGCCCATTATTATTTCTAGAGAGTCAAATGCTGCTGTTTAGCCAAAGCCGCGGGTGTCTCTGAAATATGTACAAGAGGTTCTTTGGTATCAGTGCTCTAATGCACCGGCTGCAGTTTTAGACGATAAAAGATAAGAAGCAAGTTACAAACATGTGATAAGATCCTCAAAAGGCAAGTAAAAGGGAGATGGCAGGAAGTTCAATGACCTGTGAACACTGAAATTCAGGACCTCTTTTAAACAGCTATTCTTCACCTCCTTGTTCTCATTCATATAATGTTTTCTTCTCATTTGTTTCACTCGCAGTTTGGTTAGGTTCAGGCATCACAGTTACTTAGATTTTGGCAACAGTGTTTCCTGGCCTAGGGACTAAAAGTACTTGATTAGATAAAAGGACCAAAACTACTCAGTTAAAGGTAGTGTAGGAGATCCTGGATTTTGAGTCCAGCGAAGCTGCATTTTGAAAATACACAGGTCAAAAGTCCCAACCCTTTTCTTCACTTTCCCCCCGAAGGCACGCCTCTAGAGTACATGAACGCGCACGAGCACGAAGGTGCACGAGCGCTGTTCTGACAGCAAGCATCAATCGTTGCCGTATTTAGTATATGATAACTATACGTTTAATAATGCTAGGTCCTAGCCAAGCTGGCTCTAGTTTAGCTTCCTGCCAAGCTTCTGGGCGCGTAATTCGTTCACGGAGCAGGGTACGCGCACAGGGGGAGGGAGGAGCATGTTGCAGTTTGATAGACGGCATCAGAATCCAATCATTGTGAACGGTCCGTTCACAATGATTGGATACTGTTTTTCCTAGATTGTACGTTCTAGAGGCCACTAAAACTTTTCATATTTGTGTCAAAACTTTTAATTAATTGGTTGCAATGGGGGTGTGAAGAGTATTTCAAGCAATATGTAAAAAAATGTCGAGAAAAAGATCCCTACCCCACCTTTAAGGTTAGAATAAGGTTGTCGTCAGATTTAAAATACACTGCTTCGTTGTGTTAATTAATTTGTGTGAGATAGAAACACAGTTTAGCCATGTTAAGCTGAGGCCAAGGGCTGGCTTGTACATTGATTTGTTACATCGGGGTTATGCAGCTTATGATACTGTCAGAGTGCGATGCTGGTATGGCTTGACATTTCATTCAAGCTGGTTGTGCCCAGGAGGCCACATGAGTAAGTTGCTGGATAGAGAAATACGATGACTGCTTGCACTATGCACAATATGCATGGATGTAACAGAAAAACCATCACACCGATGATAGTCCCAAAGTGAAAAACTAGGTGTTTGGGACAAAAGAGTCGAAAGTATAATATTCCCCCTTTTAAAAATCTATTAAGGTAATAGTTGGCTTATACAATAGCACAATGAAATACAAACTTTTAAAAAACTATCAACATTAGGCCTTATAGCTTTCCATATCAGATGTGCTTTTATACTTACATTATTTGGTGATGATAAACTACATCCCCACAAGCAGCACATATATTGCTGCCACCAAAGGAAAATGAGCAGGGAAAACAAATGGAAAACAGATGCCGGCACACAACAAATGCCAAAGAACTGTAATGACAAATTTCCTAACAAATATACATTAACTTTACATAGTTCCATTCAGCCATTTCAACGAGAAAGACATGTATCTATTTTGTTTCCTGCTAAGATATTGTAACATAAAGCTGAAAGTAAAGTGTAGCCTGGGACAACTGACAGGGCAATTCAACAACACACAATGCTTTAAACCAATCTATCTATCTATCTATCTATCTATCTATCTATCTAGATATATATTTGATGCTAGTTCGCCATCAATAGGCTAGCTCGCTTGTAAAAAGCAACCAAGGCTTTCCAGGTTTATATTAATCTAGGGTTATTTTTTGATTAAATTCATGAGAGTGGAACTCAGCATGTTTTGTGAGACAGGGTCAGTCAGCTGTTATTCAAGTTGAAAGATGAGCAAAGTACATGCACACCGATATCAGACTGCTGGAAGAGTGACAATAGGAAAGAGAAGCTATATATTGTATAAACAAGTTATCAGATAATGCTATTCAATATCAAATTCAAAAACAGTCATCTCACAGTCTTTTGTGTGATTTGTGGTATTTATTGCTTTGTTAAAAATTTTACGATTTTTAGTTTAGACTTTACTGTTAACTGTCAGACAGTTCTTTGTGCAGGGAACATAAATTCCTCAATAAACCTATACCAAGTCTAGGTAAAAACAGGTCTAGGGAGTATGCTTTAATTTACCATTCAATAACCAAGCAAGCTCCTCTGTGTTGTCATGGCTCAAACAAAAATAAATACAAAGCCAACACAAAGTAGGGTGACCAGATTTGGGTTTCTGAAAAGGAGGACACTTTTTTTGGGGGGGGGGGTTAAGCAAATTAATTGACATCAAAAGCACCCCAAATGAATCAGCTGACACCATTGCACAGTACATAAAAGACACACTGCAAAAGAAGGGAGTCTTTTCTAAATGCATTGCATTTACTGGAGATAATTGCAATACAAATTTTAGAGGACTCCGGCGTAATGAGGAAGGAAAAAATGTTTTTGCAAATTTAAAGAAGTCCTGCAGAACACCGCTCTTATTGGTGTTGGCTGTCCAGCTCATATCCTGAACAATTGTGTTCACCATGGCGCTTGGCGCAGACACTAGACCTTGACATTGAGCAGATAATTTTCAAAATCTACCACCACTTCAATATCTACACTGTCCTGTCCGCACAGAGAATTTGAAGGAGTATTGTAAAAGGAGCTTTGAAAGCATTAATTTTGTCCCAGGACAGGCCACCAGTGCAGATCCAGAATTTTTTTGAGGATGAGTTTAGTGAGACTTACCTGTGGCAAATGCACTCACTGATGTCTGTGTTTCAGTCGAGTATTCAAGAGATGGAGAGGGAGGACAACTCTGTTGTGGAGGTGAAGAGGATTCTGGACAGGGTCCAGAGTTTGCTTCATGAGCGCAAGATGAACAACTTCATGCCTCTCAAAGTCAAGAGTATGCTGGTTCAACAGCAGAAGGATGGGTATGGGCAAAGGTGTGACCATTTCAGCACTCAGGTTCAGGGCCTGTACAGTTCATGTCTCGACTACCTTCAAAAATGGATGGCGTATGATAATGACACAAATGACACAAATGAAATGACATAAAAATTGCATTTATTGATGACAACACAAAACAACAGAGTGCACTAACAACACCATATGTACACTAACAAAAACATATGTACACTAACATTTTGGAGTGTTATAGTAATAGACTAAGTAAATAATAATAATAATAATAATAATAATAATAATAAAGAAATGGGAAAAAGGCTGCTCTTCAGCCCTGGAAAAAAAAGGCTCCTCTTCAGCCCTGGAAAAAAAGGCTCCTCTTCAGACCTCCACTCAGAATTCCACTCAAATCCATCCACATGAAAGTGGAAAACTCCTCCATGAGTTCCATCCATTTTTGAAGGTAGGCGAGACATGAACTGTACAGGCCCTGAACCTGAGTGCTGAAATGGTCACACCTTTGCCCATACCCATCCTTCTGCTGTTGAACCAGCATACTCTTGACTTTGAGAGGCATGAAGTTGTTCATCTTGCGCTCATGAAGCAAACTCTGGACCCTGTCCAGAATCCTCTTCACCTCCACAACAGAGTTGTCCTCCCTCTCCATCTCTTGAATACTCGACTGAAACACAGACATCAGTGAGTGCATTTGCCACAGGCAAATCTCACTACACTCATCCTCAAAAAAATTCTTGATCTGCACTGGTGGCCTGTCCTGGGACAAAAAGAATGCTTTCAAAGCTGGATACATTTGAAGTAACCGCTCAATGCCTGGGAACAATGACAGCCACCGTGTCTTGCTGTGAGAGAGGAGAGCCCTGTAATTGACATCAGCAAACTCACAATACTCCTTCAAATTTTCTGTGCGGACAGTGTAGATATTGAAGTGGTGGTAGATTTTGAAAATTATCTGCTCAATATCAAGGTCAAGTGTGTCTGCGCCATGGTGAACACAATTGTTCAGGATATGAGCAGGACAGCCAACACCAATAAGAGCGGTGTTCTGCAGGGACTTCTTTAAATTTGCAAAAACATTTTTTCCTTCCTCATTACGCCTGAGTCCTCCAAAATTTGTATTGCAATTATCTCCAGTAAATGCAATGCATTTAGAAAAGATTCCCTTCTTTTGCAGTGTGTCTTTTATGTACTGTGCAATGGTGTCAGCTGATTCATTTGGGGTGCTTTTGATTTCAATTCATTTGCTTTGCACACCACCATTCTTCCAGTCGTAATACTGGATAAGCAGAGGGAACAGTTTTACTGCTCCATGGTTGCTGCCATCAGTGGAGACGCCACAGTAGGGAATACCTTGAAGTGCTTCTAAAGCAACGTCAACAGAATGGGGGGCTATCACGGAATTGACAATGGCTTCTGTCTTTGTTCGGGCGCATGAGAAATTTTGAGCTGTTGGGGAATCTGTGAAAGCCTTCTTTAACAAGCCAGATGTGCAATCCATTGACCTGTAGCTTTCGTGGTGCTTAACTGTATGAAACGCATAGCTTCCTTCTGCTGCAGTGACAGCTACACTATCTGACTTTGTTACGAAGAAATCCGTGACTTTAGCCAAAGAGCTCTCGCCCCTGGCTGCTTTCGCATGCTTTGTTGAATTGACGTGCACCTGCAGGTCGTTGGCACCTTTATTTGCCACAGACACATAGGTGCCTGCCTTACACGTCAAGCACTCTGCCTCATACGGATCACGACCTTGGCGAAAGCACGGGAATTTTTTCTTTAACTCCTCCGTAAATGTGCACTTTCGTTTCGGCATTGCCGTAGAACCGGCGGACACACGTGCGTGTGCTTTCGTGCTACACACTCGGGGGTAGACTGACAAGTAACACACCCTTTCTTCACACAGTGAAAATGACTAGACACAGTGCAAAAGACTAGATTTGAGGAGAAGGGCGTGACTAATGTGCGATAGGCTACAGAGAAATCTGGAATGGAGTGGAACGGAGTGGCAATTCTATTGACAATGCACTGTACATGTAGGTGTATTTATTTTTGAGCCAGTCGAACAAAATCCCGGACGATTTTGAAGTTCCCCCCGGACATTTTTTTAGGTCTCAAAATTAGGACATGTCCGGGAAAAAGAGGACGTCTGGTCACCCTAACACAAAGTGCACACTTAACTTGAGCTAACAAGAAGCTAACAGGTCTATCTGCATAATCTTACAAAAAGTTGTGGTTTAAGTATTTGGAATTATTTTTCTATATTGCAGTTTTGCAAGTGACAACCTGCAATATAAAATAGGTCAAAGTTGTGCAGTCAGTATTCAAATAGAATACAATACTGTATATAACAATCAATGTGGATAGGGCACTCTAACATTGTAATTACTTACCATGCAGGTAGTTTATAAAAAAAACAAAACATTTTCCCTAGGAATGTAGTACTAAAGGAGTACCATATTCACCAGCTCACTGTGCAAGTCAAAGGTACATCGTAAAGATACAGGTAATTGTAGATAATTCTGAGGATGTGAACAAATATCGCTCAAGGCAAACGCAGGATATGTGAGGCAGCCATGCTAAACACACATATCAGTAATAGAAAGCAAGTATATTCCCGGTCTATGTTTAACGCTGTGATGCTGTGGACTATGTGAGAAAACGTTGAAGACATTCTGCTAACACTAAAATTTTCTGTGGGAGATGATTGTATGTCAGGTATAGTCTAAATCGTACCTCAGATGTTGCCTTCATGTTACAAGAATGGTGATTTTGTCAGATAACTCTGCAGTTATAAAATCAGGATTTCGTGACAGCCGAGGGACAGTCTGGAAATGCTTTAGGTGAAGGCGAGTTGACATATTGTCCTAATGGGCTGATTTTCAGTCATTATTTCTGACATGTTTAGCCATCTGACAAAAGAAACAGAAAAACATGTGTTTTAAAAGCAGTTTTACTGGGAATTTGGCTGAATTAATACACACTTGGGCACTACTGTTACAATTCCTGCATGCACAATACAATTCTGGTTTTGGCCAAACTAACACAATAGTTAGATTTTTACCATTTGAGCATGCTGACTGAGTCTAGATTGGGTTTTTATAAGAAGAAGTGGACAGTGAGAAGTGTTTTCATTAACTATAATTTAGGAACTTAGGGTTCCTTTTCAGATTCATATGCACTACTAGACCTTCAACTAAGGATGATATTTCCAGCATCTTCTCTAAGTCTTTGTATTTTAGTGGATAAAGAAGAAAAAAACAAAAGCACTGTGATATAAATAGAGTTGGCTGCAATCGAACTTCTCACACATTGTAAGAGCTGCCACATTTCTGTTTTTCTTTACGTCTTCACTTTCCCCTGCCATAAATTAAGTGCTCTATTATTTTTTATCTCCAACATTTTTTTGATTTTCTTTCTATCAGTCTGTCTCTCACACCTTTTTTTTTTTCTCCTTCCCTCCCAACATCCCGTCATTTCCTTCCCATGTAATTCTCTTTTATTTCTCTCATGTCCATCTCTGTAATTCTATAATCTGAGAAACAATGGGCCTCATGCAAGAACATTTTCGTATTTTTATTCTAAATTTCTCTCACTTTTTTCGTACCAAGGTCTCGTACGAACACGCCACATCAGATTCAACAAATGCTCTTTACTTCGAAAAAGTGTGTGAACAACCTGCGTAAATGATGAATGCCACGCGTGCGTATTTAAGTGCACAAGGATAGTAAATTTTCATACTCCACGCCCAAAATAATACCATATAAGGCTGTGCTTCCTCTCTCCTGTACCAGGAAGTGTTGAGTCATGAGTCATGAAAACGGCATCAAGGCGCAAAAACAACAACTTTACGGGCTCTGAGATTGAAGTTCTGCTTTCAGAGATCCAAAAAGGAAAATCTGTCATTTTTAGCAGTGTCAGCAGTGGAATTACGGGACCTGCTAAAGCCAAGAAATGGGAAAAATTAGGAGTGCTGTTAATTCAATGTCACCTGTAGTTCGTAATGTTACCGAAATAAAGAAGAAATGGTTGTTGTTGCCTCCCCATGAATGCACTGTGATGGGGCGGGTCCATGAGGGGGGTCTTCTGGCACCACACCTTCTGGTCTGCCTGGGCTGGTTCAGGTAGTAGGAGACCCTCGTTCATGGCAATATTGTGCAAATTTGGCATGCCTTCTCTGGACTATAGAGCAGTTTGCCCCCCGCTGTATCGAGACACACCCACCTGGCCTTCAGCTCACTGGTGTACTCCACAAAGGCACGGGTAATTTGATGCATTTATGTGTGCAGTCTATAGCTCCGATTATGTTTGGCAGTCCAGCCAAAGTCCCTCTTAATTTGTACTTGTTGGACAGCAGTGTATGGGAATTTGATGTACCATGGGTGATAAACTGATGAGAGTTTTGATGACCAAGGGGAGCGCAGGACTCAAAGAGGACTGGGACACCCCCGATCTGTCTCCAATCTCCCTCTGAAAGGTTCCAGTGGCAAAAAATCCAAGGTTGGTGAGGACCTGGACGTGTGGTGGAATTGGGTTTGATCGGCGTGTTTCTCTCTGGAGTTGTGGCTCTAGCAAGCTGCATATATGCTGCTGCATATATGCAGTATAATGTATATATTTTATTTATGTTTGCTTCAAAGTAATTAAATATACAATCCATAAGTCAAGCAAAGTTGATTCAAATAACAGCGGACTATTTTACAAAACTCCTATGACAGGTCTGGATCACTCGTAAATTCTGTTCGTACCTGAAAGAAAAGTTAAAATATGAAAAAATTGGTGAATGCGTAAATTCTCTCTGAACAACAACACCGCCATTTTTGAAAGAGTTTACTGTGTGCCGGTCAACATTTGGTCAAAATTATTTGCATTTCAAAATCAATAAGCTCCAACTCCAACAACAGTCTTTCTCTCTCGCTCGCCATCATTCACTTTGAGGAGTGGAACGGAGCTGGAAGGTAAACAATCAATCAACGACTTTCACGATAGACGTCACGAGATTGGGTCGTTTAACGTAGCGACGCCTACTGATCGGGAGGTGAATTGCCTTGCGTATCTGACAGCCCGACGGAGAACTTCGAAAGGACAGAGAGCTGACGGATAGCAACGGAGAAGCATACTGAGGCCTAAAACCTGAAAAGTGATTCCGGAAATTATGTTGTTAGCTGACCAATCACAACCCTTGCGGTCTCCGCGAGTCTCCGTCGCCTCGACGGATAGATAGGAATTTTGGCTGACGCACAAAAGCGACGGAGAGCGTCTACGGGAGGGTCTCCGTAGTTCTCCGTAGGCGACCATAAATCAGCTTTAAATCAGTCTTTGAGTTCCACAGAACACAAACAAGGTAACAGAAAGTGATGCAGCCCTCCATTGATTGTTAGACTTGCTTATGTCCAAACTGGCCTCCATTTTAGACAAACTATATTTCACGCATTTTAGAAATGCCAGTGTAACTCTAGCCATAATGTCAACCTTGACCCTGCAGACAAACTTTTGTCATAATTTGCTTTTATTAATTTTTACTAAAGGAACATATATATTTAGAAACATTAGGACTGACCAAAAAAAAAACGTTGAGGGTTTCTGATAAAGCACTGTCCCCAGAAAGTTCACAAGACCAAGTTAAATAGTGCACAGCAATCCTCAAAGTAACACAAGTGCACATGTACACACTTGTGTTTCTTAAAAGGCAGTTAAATAATGCCATATGTTTCTCCAGCTTTGTTTTTTTTTCCCTGCTGCTTCCAGTGTTGTGTTTGATTGATGATCTAATTTACTAGAATATCACACTGATCCAAACACTCACACACACACGCATACACAGTTGCACACACCACCAAACCAAAATCCTGGTTCTGTGTTAAAGGATTATTTTGCTCAGGCAGAGCTAAATGTTTTTAGACAGGCTAAGTTAGTGATACTCTTATAGTTTTTTTTTCTTCCACTCTTTCAAAAGTACTGTAATAAAATCTGACCAAAACTCTTACATTGTGATATGCATTTCAAAAATGTATTGGCGATACTTCTTCTTTGTGTAATTTGGCCCAACTTCTCTGTCTTGTCCATCTCCTGAAATTCAAGGACATTTCTAAAGACCTGGAAACACTTAGAACAGGCACACAGTCCAGTTCTGAGGAGCAATTTTGCACTTGAACACATATACTGTACCCACATAGCCCACTATAATGGCTAGGCAGCCATATGTTTCTGTGATTTAAGGTTCAGTAACAATAACTCATTAAACTTTAACCTCTGTGATTATAAACTACAGATTGAGCAGCAGCACATCTGCACAGCTGACCCCATGTGTATGTATGTGTGACTGTGAGCTGCACTACAGCCCTAAGTTATTTACTGACAGACACAACAGCATTTGTCTGCAGACAGTATGATGGGATACAGGGCTGAATGTGTGTGCTTATGTATAATAGCCATGAGTGTTACTCTTTTGCACTCATATCCTCATATCATTGTTGAAATAACTAGTGAAAAAAAAAAAGTTAAAATGTTGCCTGTGGACTGAAATAAAACCTATTTCTTGCTATTTTTGTCATTGTTTCGACATTTGCACTAATATATGGACTTTCAATGTATTTTCACTAAGACGTGTGAAGTCACTGAAATTTAAAGAGGACTGACAAAAGAAGAAACAGAGATATATATATAGGTTATCCTGCATGGCAAATGCCCAAGTATAACATTTCTGTTCACACTGGCAACAGCCTTAGGCATTCAACACAAAGACATACACAGATAGTTCATGACAACTACATTTACAATTTTTTGTCCGAAAGGAAAGCTGAGTAAACACAAAAGCAGAATGACAGGAAAGGCCCGAAATTCTTCAATTACTTTCTATTTTAAACAGTAGTGTTTCTTTTCGTAACCCCATATTTGAATACACTTAACCCAGTCCAAAATATGTTTTAAAGTTTTAAGTGTGCTGAGTGAAAGACCAGTGATTCCTCAATTCAAACTGTAGCCAATAAGTTAATAATGCATGTAATTATTCCAAAATTATATATTTCAGGTAATTAAACCTCAAAACCCCAAGATAGCTTAATTAGAGTTGATTACTTTTGAATTGGCCTGTTTCGTGTTCAGTTAATTCGAAGTGAAAGCAAATTATTTATTTCTAGATATGCAGAGCAAACTTTAGTAAGAGCTGTAGGACTCTGAAAAAGTATACAAGTGCCTGAATGTGTGAGTGTGTGTACATTTCAGTGCAGAGGTTAACCTCTTCCTTTTCCTCCCTAACAAGAAACGGTCAGAGGTCATGATACAAATGAAGGGAGAAGAGGAAGGAGGGATGAAAGGATAAATTGTAAAGGAGTCAGGGAAGGAGACTGAGCTGATTGGAGGTCAGATGTTTAATTAGGTCTATAAATAACCGAGTTACAGCTGACAGCCGGGGTGAAAAATACCACAGAATTTGGTTTCATTGCAAAGTTAACGCCTGGACCAAGATCACCAAAATCAGATGAGTTTCAGTACTTTTAATTCACTTCTTTTTAAGACCCTTGAAGGTAACCAGAAAAAAAAAAACAATACAAATGCTTTAATTATTAAAACAGGCAATGAATGCACACATCAACAGCACACAGGCAAATTTCACAATATGTTCAATCATGTAAACTTTCTTTGCATACCATTAAGTCCTATCAATACTAGTTCTGATACTCAAAGCCAAACTTTGCCTCAGTAGTATCAGTGATTTATGAATCCACAAACTGTTTCCCTCAAGGATTTTCACCTGAACTCTAGATTATGTTAAGTTTGAATATTGGTCATGAATGAGAGGCAACCAGATTTCTAGGAAAGAAAGTTGACACAAGGATTTTTTTCTTCACTTTAAAGTAATTATAAGACTCTAAATTCATAATTTACACTAAAATAAATCAGATTGTACAGGCTGTTTAGCTTTTAAATGTTTGTAGTTCATGTGGACTGAACATTTTTTGCTTTTTCCTAACAAACTGAAAAAGGTCAAAGCTTACAAAAGAAAAAAACATTGAAAATACTGGAGGATTCTTGATTATCAAAAAAATGTGGGATTTGGCCTTAGTACAAGATCTGAACTAACAACCAACTCAGGGCTTCTTTCATCATTCTTATAAACATTACATTACATTGCCTGTTTGGATGTGTATGCACAGTGATGTGTCAGCAAGAGAAATCGACTGGCTTTTCTGGAGGAGTTAACGGGTCTCAAAGGTTTACAGTGTGAATAAACTTTTATTCCTCTGTTCAGTTGTCCTTTTACTCCCCGTCTCACTCTCCCTCCACATTCTCCCTCTCCGTCCTCCCTCCACCCATCTTTACACTTTCTTTTCCTCTCTGTCTGTCTACATTCTCATCCATCTGATAGCTGCAGTCTTATCGGGGAGTAGGTGCTGAGTACTGAGCACCTCCACAACTTCACCACAACAACACATTCCTGATTGCTGTGTGTGTCTTGGCGTTTGTGTTTTAATTCAAGATATGGAGGCAAAGTTGAAAGATGTGCTATTGTGTACGTGAGAGTGTCACAAGGAAACAGAGAGATCAGGTCTGTTATTGCTTGGTGCGGGTGGGTGTTTTTAGAGATATGAAAGTGAAGCGAAAATAAATGTGTGTGTGCGTGTTTTTTGTGTGGACACATTCCTCTTCGCCACTTCCAAACCCGGCTGACTCTGCTCTGAAGGCCAATCAAAACAGACGTAAATCGTGGCTGGATATAAAAGCCATACCAAAGCAGAGAACAGTTTGTGTGTGTGTTTGTCTTTGCATGTTTTGCGTACATTTTTGTGCACAAAAATGTGGTTGTGGTGCAAGGCAAATATACTTCTGTCCTAATTTAGAGGCAAAAGATAAAATTAGATTTTCATACAGTATTATAAAAACACCGGGATGGAATTTAGTCTCAAAGAATCAAAACTAGGAGATTCCTATTATAGTGTCTTCATCAATTACAAAAACAGCAATAACTGAGTTAGTTTCAGGAGGCTCTGGAAAAAAATCTAATTGCTCACATACAAATAATCTACTTTTTCTGTTCAAATATTTATCAAAATTGTATTAAATCATAGGAAATAGTTTCGGTACATAGAAACCTCTAATACAACTGAGCACTTGTTTAAATGCTCTGACACAAATTTGGGCTGACTTTTCCCGGTTCAACTGCCAGCATGGATCACTGGCTAATTTACAGCATGTTACTTGATCCACCAAGGGAATACCATCACAGGTGTGTGCGTGTGCCTGTGTGTGTGTGTGTGTGTGTGTGTGTGTGTGTGTGTGTCTGGTGTGTAGGTCACAGGATCTATGGTGACGCTATTACCCTATCAGCATCTCATTTCCACCCTCAGTTCTCTGCTTGTGATGCTATCTGCTCCATTTATGAAGATATGATTACAAACATACAGCATTTCAGGCTAGTAGACATTCTAAGCCAAACATGTGTGTGTGTGTGTAAACTTGTGAAATATGTAGGCGTGTGTGTGTATGTGTAAGGAACCCCATTGTAACTGCTAGCAGCACCTAAGGATAATCTGAAAAGTATGAGTGTAAAAACTCATCTGTGAAAACAATCTCAGTGGAGAAATGGAATGAAAAATAGCTTACTTGTACATAAAAAATGATTCAAGACAATATTTGAAAGGGACATCTTTATGTGATATTTTTTTATCAATTCAACAAAAACTTTTCTTATATGAAAAAAAAAAAACTTAACGTAAAAACCTAACATATTTAACTTGAACATTGATTTCAAGTAAACAGCCTGCTTAGAGTCAAGATTGGAATCAAGACAAAGAGGAGAGGCTGCAATAAAGTATAATTTCCTGTAGTAGGCAATGATATCATAACAATTTATTACAAACCAAAAAAAAAAAACAGAGCTCTCTTGTCAAAGCACCAAGGTTAAAAAGAAAGTTTATCATTTACAATCCCATAACAGGGTGTCAAACACAAAAGAGGGGTAATGAGAGACAGAGATCCAGGGAAAAAAACTTAAGAAGTATGAAAAAGATGAGCTTTGCTGTCAAAACACAAGTCCCTTTCTTCTCCCTGAACAAAAAGTAATAGCCCCAAAACAAAACGCTGAACCCCTTATAACGCTTCAAAAGGGCTTCCCTGTGGTCAGTACTACAAGATTGCACTTGACTTGGTCATCTCCCAGGTTTGTGTCTTTGTTGCTGGAGTATGTCAGCCATACCATTGTTGGCGGATTTTGCTCCAGATATGTCTTGTAACACATAAAAACATCCTATGCACATGTTAAAAGATTAAAAGTTGATTTTAGTGTAGGGGGACTTTAACATGTATTTCAGTTTCACACATGTAAATACGAATAGCACTGAAACTTCAACAGAAATATTCAAATGCTTTAGTCTGTGGAGGTCTGAGAATGACTGGCTCCTTAAAATCAGAAGGGCATGCTGTTGTGATATCTGATTCTCTGTCTCGATGAAGTCATCTACTCTGTAAATGCTCAGAACAGTCTGTGAAGGCTAAGAAAGACATCAGCTAGTACGGCTTTTACTGAAAGCTTGAATCACATCACAAATGGTTCAAATTTTATCTGCATTATCTGGTATAATAAAATTCAGCATCATTTAAGGTTCTGCTTGATCTTTAACAAAATAAACCTGGCTAGGATTTTAATTTCCACTGTTTTTTGTTTTCCTGCTTTAGTGAGCCTGAAACACTGAAGTCACAACATCAAAGCCACAAGCCTGCTGGTAACAGGCAACACCAACTCACCAGGAGTCTCCCATGGCAGGACACACACACAAGAGAACATGCTCGGCTCCACGCTGCTAGCTTATCTATGATCTGCCATCTCTCTTCCTGTGGTTTGGATCTGATGAAGCCCTGTACTTCAAAGTTTGTGTGTGTGCTCATACTGTATTTGAGTGTGTTTGTGTGGGGATGTAATGGAAAGCACCTGCACTCAGTGAGGTGGGGAAATATTTTGTGTGAGACAATGGGGAGATGTGGATGGATGAATGAATGGACTGATGGAAAGATTGAAGAAAGGTGAATGGATGACTGAAAATATGTAATTTTCTATCTGATCATTTTTACAAAACATTGTCACTAAAGCTTAGAAAATAAATCATTCTGGAAGGGATTTCACAGACTGACCAATTAATGAAAATAAAATAAAGACAGAAACATCCAAATGTCAGGCTTCCAGAGGATAAAACAAGGATATGATTCGGGTTTAAACGCGGAGGTATAGAAGCTATGGGTGGATTAGAAGCATGGATGGAAGAATGGAAAGAGCATGGATGAAGGAAACTGAAAGAAGAACAGTCGTGATCAGAATAAACAAAATAACAATAGAGGAGAGGGGAAAGAAAAGGGAAGAAGGGATTTCAAGTGTCTGAGAGGATTGTGAACACACAAACCTGAGACGTATGGAGGGATAGGTGGAAGGATTGAATGAGGATGAGAGGTAGACCAGTGTTGATAAAGTGAATGAGAGAAAATTGAGGCAAAGTGGAAGACAGATTTCAGCTCAATTCTTTTGAAATGAGATGTAAGGGGTTTTGGAGCAGTTTGAAAGAGTGTGAGGAGTGAGAACATATGCCACTATTCTATAGCCTGGAAAACCAGCGCCAACTGCTGGACGGCAAAATGTTTTGCCTGCGGTTGGGTCTGGCTTCGAACCACTTTTCATTTTGAAAATACTGCCCTGAATCTGGCAGATGGCAACTAAACCAATCACAACGCAGAGATGTGTTTTGAATCAACGCGGGCAGGGCAGAGGGTCAGAGCGTTGGCCTATAGGCACAGACACGGTTTGAAAGACAACGGGTTGTGCTCATCAACAATGTTCCGTTTTATCCATTCATCGGAGCCAGACTAAATTAGACATCCAATCCATTTAGGCTGGTTTATCAGGCTAACTATTCTATAGACTTTTTTTTTTCTTTTTGATGTATTACACTGCATTATACTGTGGATATATAAAGGTATCATAGACTGAGATATCCTTGTGCCGAAGGTTAAACCTACTGCCTTGGAAATGTATGAGGATCAGTGTTGGTCAAGTTACTTTTAAAAAAGTAATTAGTTACAGTTACTAGTTACTGCTCCCAAAAAGTAATTGAGTTAGTAACTCAGTTACCACATTGTAAAAGTAATTAGTTACTCAGCAAAGTAACTGTGGGGTTAATTTTTATGTTCTATAACGCTGTTACGTTCTATAACATCTTTAACATCAAATATGTTTATATTAACTGATTGAAGAATAAAAACACTTATACAGTAATAAAGAACATTCGGTATTTATTTGAACTCAATAGATTGCAGCCTGCCATATGATGCATAGAAATAAAAACATAAATATTGAATATAAAATGGTGATGCTGGTCACCTATTTCTGACCCGAAAAATCGAGTGTTGTTTGTTTTCGAGTGGTTCCGTCTCCTTCGCTGGGGCTCACGCTTGCTGCATTTGGATGTGCATGTGTTTTGAAGTTTGCAGCGCATTTCTCTTGCATGTGTTTTGAAGTTTGCAGCGCATATACTCCGGTCGTTTTTGTGATTGCCGCATTTTTCTCTTGCTGCGTTTTACTGTTGGATTTGTTTTTCCGTTTGCAGCGCGTTTGCACGTGTCGGCCACCGTATCCGCCCACCCAGTCAATCATCATCACATTTGTAACGGTGTCATCATCCCCACCCCTGCTCTCTCCAGGCAGCGTGCAGCTGATGTGTAGTCTAAAGCCTACAACCCAATTGTAGTAACGCGCCACTTTATATTCTCAGTAACGATAACGGCGTTGTAACGATGGGAAAAGTAATTAATTAGATTACTCCGTTACTGGAAAAATAACGCCGTTAGTAACGCCGTTATAGTTAAACGCCATTACTCCCAACACTGATGAGGATACTCCAAAAGACAGTGTGATTCAATACACACTGATTTTGCATGGTTGTCTTGACAAGCCACTGTTATATTTCAGCCAAGCCTCATTATAATCTCTCACATAATGACATTTTTTTAATTTCAGAAGACAACAATATATGGTTTTATTTTCTCTTTTCTTTATTTTTTTTTTATGACACCGAGCATGACTGTCATAGTAGTTAGCTGGAACACGTCATCAAAGTAAACTAGAAAATTATTCTTTTTAAAATGTGAGACTCCTTTTTCAATAGAAAAGTTAACGTTTAGCACCAGTTTTCGAAGTACTGAGTAAACAAAGAGACTGCTTATTTATCTAAATACCTGGATTAACTGTATAAAACACTAATTTAACCCCAATGTTAATTTCATAGTTAATAATAAGTTAATAATCTTAGTTAACCTGTAGAGTAGTTTGATACCTTAACTTAACCAGACAGTATGAATGAATACAAGCAAATGCAAAAATATATGTTCCAGGTCGCATGTTTGGGGATCATGTGACTTTCCTGGACTCTGATCCCATAATAATATTTACTTTTCTGATCAGTCTCTCTTTATTAAGTGAACTACAATCCACTTAGATCCCTAAGCAATCTACTAAATCAACGTGAACACATGCATTGCATTTTACCTTTAACAGTCACAGGAAAGACAGACTGGTCTGACTCTTGGATCTTATTTCCCCTAAGATGATCAGCTTAATCCCAACATGATTCACACTCTTGTGGTAAACCCTAACATATATATAAATCTTCGCTGGCAACCACGTCAGAGCCTAATCTTTGTTACGTTAGTTTGTACCTTAATTAATAATGAATACATCAAGGGAGCAACAGTTTAGAATACATCAAAATGTAGGCATTACAAAATAAGCACTGGATGTATCAGATCGTCCATAATTTATGTGAAAGGTCAGATGTCGAACTTATTCATGTTACTGGAATGAAAATGTTGTCCCTCAATGTGTAAGTTATTAAGAAACTAAAAGAGTGTAATAACAGTCTCTTCTTCTCATGCCAAAACTAGATGACTGATACCATAAAACATCAATAGAATTCTGTGAGTCACAGATTCAATTAATGGAAGTGATGAAATACTTGTACATCCACACAGTGTTTTGCTCGGGGGTTGTTGGGATGTTTGTTTTAGAGCAACAGGGTGAAAGACATGTGTTGAGGAATGACTGTGAAAATGGCAGAAAGTTTAGATATTATCAAAACTTCAGTAGGAATAGCTAAAGAACAAGCCTTCATTAGACACAGTGAAGATAAAGCCCTTTTAAAAAGTGGCTTATTAGATTTCAGTATACTTTGCTTTTAAAAGCCAGGAGTTTGAGACAAAATTATATGTTTCCAAGCACTGTTAGCAGAAAATTCTGCCTTGAGTAGCAAAAGCAAAGACATTTGTCTCAAATTTGGAGCAGGCTGGCTATTCATTTTGAGCAGAAACCCATGTAATTTACTGCCTTTCCAAGCACAATGTAAACTAAATTACGGGTTGTAATACAATGCATGGCTTGCATTGATAACAAGGCCATTTAGCTAAAAGGGAAAAAGTCTGAAGGTTGGCTCTTGCCCACATACAAGCACACAAGTCTGTATCACATATGTACACACACCTCTCACACACACAAATCCCTTTCCAGTTTAAACTGACACTGTAAACTTTGCTACAAATGCATATAAAGTTCTGATTACATCACAGGCTTTGCATTAGTTTACTGATACAAGTGAAAGGAGCTGTTGAGTCTTCAACAACCAAACATTTGTTTTAATTATTTAAATAAGAAAAAGAAAATAGTTTACACTCCCTTGCCCAGACCCTCGATTTCCTTTCCCAGGATATTAATGAGGAAATGACACACACTTGTAAAGAAAGAAAGAAAAGGAAGAAGGAGAAAAGAAAGCGAGAGAGGTATGTAAGTTTTCAGGGGGATGAGGGCTGGTGATTAATCCTGCTTTGAGTTGACTCCACTGGGAATTCCATCAAAAGGATGTAGAAAAGGGGATTTTAATTGCTGTTCTGTCCATGTTTCCTAAAACGCTTACCTACGTCCTCTCTACCCACCACCACCCACCCTCTCTACGCTTTTCTTCACCATCCTGGCGGCGAGGGGGGGTTCGCCCTGGAATCCGTCAGGCCTCCTACCGCACAAACATACACACACACACTGAGAATTACTTTCAGATGTGCGGCGAAAGCAAAGGAAGGTGTGTATGTGTTTGTTTTAAGTGCCGCCTCGCCCTCTATGGTCTACGTGCAGCTCCTCATTTTTAAATTTGAACATACGTTTATCTAACTGTCATAAGTGTCTATGTGCTAAAATCCCACCTGTATTCAGTTAGAATAAAATCCGGGATCGTCACAGAACAAAAGGATCCTCAGTGCTCAAAACATTGATAATCTAACACAAAAGATTAACCCTTTTATGACTGGATTAGCTTTTATGGATAAATCATCCAGCTGTGTATATTCCTGTCACATGGCTAGAATGTGCTGTGCTGTGATGACTGTCAGAGTGGAAGCTGGGGACCCATCACAAGACCTTGAGGAACACTGTGTTGGTTCCCAATAAAATGAAAGAATAGTTTTGATCTGATATTATTTCACCTACCAGTAAGCTAAATCACAGAATGAACTTGCTATGCTATACAGCTGTAAAGCCCCATCCAATATGTTTACAAGATGAATGACAGTGATGAATGTTTACACACATTCTATTCTTCACATTTTATTTTAATTATGGGCATTAACAGAGTTTATAGTATTCCAATAATTCCAAAATGTATTTCAAAGGGACATCCTTAAAACACAAATAAACACCGCCACACATAAGTGATTAAGGGTGTCTTGGCATGCAACTGTAATAAAGGATCCTCCACTCATGAAGAAACAACAGTTCAACTGACTATAGAACAACCCCATTTAAACAGCGACCAGAGCCTGATGTGCCAGTCTGATGTCACTCCTGGTTGCCCGGGGCCTTTTCTCCATGGCTGGGGGGGCTCTGTGTAGGGCTTTCCTTCGGCTGTCTTCTGGGAGGGCATGTAGCTGTCTCTGCGGTGGGCTGCATCCATTATTGAGCACAATTCATGTAAGACCTATGACGTATACTTTGCATGCACGTGCACATACAGACACACACTCATTCACTCACTCACATGCCTATTATACAGTTGCTGTGTCGTTCTGTGGTTTTAATCATCAGTATCCGCAGTTATGTTTTCCTATTCTTGCTGCTGGTGTTATTGTTGCTGTTTATGTTTTTCTCCATTTGTCTTTCTGTAGGTGCTCCTGATGGTTCTCCACCTGGTTTACCCACAGAGGCCGCAGGCTGCTTTGTATTAAATCCGGGTTTGTCTTCTTTTTCTCATACTATTGTTTTCTTATATTATTCCTTTGTAAGGCAAGGCAAGGCATCTTTATTTATATAGCACATTTCATATTTCAAAAACACAGTTAAAAGCAATCAAAGAAGAGGGGAAAAAGAAAGATATAAACTCAACCATACGCACACCGAAAGAGAAATGTTTTTAACCTTGATTTAAAAGTGCTTACAGTTGTGGCTGATTTCAGTTCTGCTGGTAGTTTGTTCCAGTTGTGTGCAGCATAACAGCTAAATGTATGTCCATTTTCTTTTCTTTGCTTTTCTCCTTTCTTTGTTATCCCTGTCAGGTTCAGCATTAGTATATAATTTTGACTAAAATAAATAAACAAATTGATAAATGTACTTAAACATCAAGGGGAGCTTAATATCCATAAAGTTTCACCATTCTGCTCATGATGCTGGACAAGACAAAGTTATAAAAAAAGACTGCAGATCAACTGCAATCTCGATCCAATTTGATCATGTTTAAGCAAACGATGGGATTTCCTCAATCAGTGAAGAAAGTGAGAAAATACTAGAGCTATAAAGTGTTTCTTTTATGGTCGTTTTTAACTGTATAATGTGTTTAAAAGACTATGTTTGTTAGTGAGAGTACAGTAAATTTTCACACTCTGGTCTGCTGTAAAACCCGGCCAGTCTTGATAATTGAAACTGGGGGAAATGATGAATTATAACTTTCCCAGCTAAAAGAAAAGGAGAAAAGAGAAAGAAAAATTCCCACGGTTATGCAAGAGGGCTTCAATTCTTTCAGGAAATGTACCTAAACATGTTTTTGTTCAATGTACAGCCTCCTCTGGTGGTTACAGTAGCCAAGACAGAAGCTAATAAGAAATCATGGAACCACAAAGCCACAAAGTATTCATGCTGAGAAAGTCAAGGTGGATGCTCAAGATGACAGAATACGGAAAACTGTTGTTTTTCAACATCAAAAACGAAAATCTGTTCCTTCTCGTTGCTCATGAGCATACCATAGCCTTAAAGCTCCAGTGTCTAGGAGATATATACACTGATATATAATGGTGCAATTGCATATTTTAGGGTCAGGGTAACACAGTTATAACCTCACACCGTTTCAATCATATGTAAGACTACAGTGGTGTTAATAAAAACACAGAAGACTTACTGTAGAACAAAACCTTGTGGTTTGTCCCTTTACTGCAGTATCACTGCATTTCTGCCCATAGATTGACCTAAATGTTACACAATGAAAGCCTAACCACAATCTAACCTAAAAGAAAAAAAACGATGTTTCTGTACCTGACCTACATATAATCCAACCATTTTATTTTTGTTGCATCTCTCCTTTATGTGTGCCACCAGCTGGCTTTTTGTGGTCTTTATCAGAGCGAAAGGGTTAATATGCTAATTAGGCATTGAGGTTGGAAGGTTAAATGTTCCTAAAGCAGGACAGACTGAAATTATACTGTGTAGACTCAGATATACTACAGGAGTAAGTATATATTGAGAAATCTTTTTTTAATTCGCTTTACTTCCAGGGACATTACTGTCTTACTGTGTAGATGAATATGTTCCCCCTCAGCCCCTGGTTCATCTCAGTGTTCCCCTTAAGATTCCCATCAGATTAACCAGGATAAAAGAGTTTGGAGTAAGGAGGTTCAACCACAGCTAGAGGTCTGAACATCATGTCATGGATCGATGACGTTAACAAAGTCTTTCCTCAGACTACACCAAGCAGTGGATATTTACCTCCCCCTATGGCATCATATGGCCTTGGTTAGAAATAGAAGCCATTTCAAATTTCAAATGTGCGAAAGTCCACTGTTTAAAAGACAGAGAGATCAAACTGGTGGGGTTTTTTTTTCACTTTTTCTATCCATCTGCATAAGTAGAGGTTTATAAACTCTTGTAATCATATGGTCCTAATAGAAATCTTTTCTTAAAAGGCTATGGTAGAGCAGATTATTGTATAGCTGTCTGCACTTCATGAGAGTGACACAAAAGCTTTTCTGAAACACAGAGAAAACAAAGGTTCAGCTCCCATGCAAGTAACAAAGATATACATGTCTGATCACACCCTTATAATATATTGAGTGTCTTGATTTCTTGATTTAAGGACTCTTGATATCCTGTGTGGACAAATCGGTTTCATGCCACACATTTTTTAAATAAGTTGGTGTGTATTCCAACTGACCACTTCAGAAAAATCCAAACCTAGACAACTAAAATGACATTCCACAAATCCACTTAAAGTAGAAGACATGAGGATACAGCAGTTACACAAGCATAGGGTAAAACTATTTTCTATAGCTTTACTAAAGACTCGACTTATCTACAGAAAGTCATTTACTTTTTATTTAATGTGTTAGAATAACTCCTTTTTCATTTAACTTTACTAAAGGCTGGCAATGTCACTTGAAACACTATTGTGTCTTTAATGGTTAATGATTTTCATGTTTAATCAGACATCATAAGGAAACACTAAAGTGTATGTTCTGTATTGACAGAAAAGGTTGCAGCATAACAGAAGACCACAGCCAGCAGCCTGTAAATGCAGTTTCATATTCATCACATAGATATTTGATGTATATGTCTAATAAATGTGTCAGTATATGCCACATGGCTAGTTTTAAACCAAATTTATTTTTCCAACTCTCTCTTTGTCAGATATTTAAGTAGCCATTTATAGAAAATTAATATTTCAAAGTTTATCATTGTGCCTACAAGCCGATGGGTCTGCAAGCAGAAATAAGATGCTATTAAATCTGGGAAAATCCAGCTCCTTCCCTGTTCAATAATTATTCGTTTTTTCTTTATCATAAATAAAAAAGCTAGTTCGTTCAGGAGAAAATACACAGAACCAGGTGGGAAGTTCAAAGGAGTAATGTAAACAGCAAAGTAAAAGAACGAGATGACTGATGGAAGACTGCTGAGGACAGTTAAATACATGTCAATTAAAAAAAACTCTGAACATTAATGACAAAAAGGTGAAGACAGAAGGGGAAAAAAACTGATCTATGCTAATCAAACAAACAAATTACATGCAAAGAAAGGGTAAGATGACTGATGAGCAAAAATACATTTTACTGCCAGGTGCAGCAACAGGATTTTTAATTCTGGATGTCTTAAGCTGTCAGCAACATTTTTTTTCTTATTGTGCAATTTAATAGGATTCTCTCAGCGAAAGTCTCATGTGAGAGTTATCAATCACTGTCCTCTATAATAGAAAATATATTACCATATAGAAAAATGTACAGTTATTCTTTTTATGAAATTCAGGAGCAAAACACAGCTCATGTCCTCCGTCACCCTTTGTGGAAATACTATTAATCATCTGCATTTTGGTTTGACAGTAATTTGATGAAGCTTATCAATATCAAATGCACAAGCCAACCTTCTTAACATGCAAGAGTTTTTGTTTGTTTGTTTGTTTGTTTGATTGTTTTTTCTTCGGTATAGCAGATATGTCTTCACATCAGCACCAAAGTAATGTCAGAAAACATGGTGGGGGTGGGGGTGAATTATATCTTTGTTTCACATGAGGAAAGATATATTATTTCTATTTTGTTGATAATGACAAGAGCATGTCTAAACCCATGTGTGGATGAGCTGACACAATTCATAGTCATGCAAATAAACTCTTGGAAAATATGTGTTATCTCTGCAGCTGCATGGAAGTGATAGCAGACGCTTGTTTTCTCCTCCATGAAAAATAAACAGAATGATGTTTACAGACATCATGTAGGACATAAAATGTAAACAATAAGAAGGCACAGGATGGAGTCACATCTCAGCACATTTAATTAAATATAACAACGGGAGACGACTTAAGATGAATATTAAAGCCAAGTGGGATGCCATATGTTCAGATTTCCAAACATTATTTGGACAATAATACTATGGGCTACTATGGGCTACTATTGTACTATTCATGTTATAAACCTTTATTTATCCACAGCTGTTTAATAAAACCTAAGGTGAAAGATTGGCATATACTATTTAAAGCCTTTCAGCAGTTTATTTTTATCTGATGCTCAAGTGCTGTCACTTTTATTACCTTATGATAAGCAAAAAATTACATATGAAAGTGTCTACCAATCAGATTTTGGGTGGTCTAATGGCTAAAAATCTTTATGATCAAATGTCATTGAGAAGACAAGTGTTACCCACTTCCAAAATGCATCCCATCAAGAGTTAGCTGTTGAACTACCTCCTCTGTGCCAGGTATGCTTCCAGTTAGCAGCCGACAGATCATGTGTGTCAGATCATAATCAAGAGAACACCTGCGGGGACTACCCAGAAACCCCTGCTCATATGTGCCGCATTACCGGTCTCTCTAATTGGCTGGCTCCCCTGTGAGAGCTAACACCTACCCTCTGTCATTGGTGAAGCTGCAGTATTTCCCTCTGCTGTATTTGAAGCTGCAAATCTGTGAAAATGTGAGGCATTTGGCGGTGTGGATATCTTAAAGTGCCTGCACTCTTGTGTGAAATTTAAGTTAGATTTGATGAAAAAGCATGTGAATAATATGTTTTTGCACTGTTGTTGTGGAGAAACAAATGCTTTTTCCTGGTAAAAACAAATAGAAAGCCGTAACATCATTCAGAATAAAACATTCGTCATCGTAATAAATAATCTCTAATCCCCCTTTCTTAAGGCTTTAATGATAAACTTTTGAGGGTTTGAGTTGTTACATAATTTGTTTTCAGAGCGACTTTGCACCCAGGGATGAGGTCTTGTGGTGTTCACTATAATTTAGCTGCTCTGCCAGTCTCTTCAGTCAATCTCAAGATCCTGGGGGAAACATTTTGTCTAGCCCTCAAACAATAACAGCTCCTTCTGGAACATATTTTACAACTAAATGCTGTTCTGGACACATACTATTGCCAGAACACGTTGCACAGGAAAAAATATATATCTATGTGCACACACAAACATATATGCATGCTCACACAGGGAAACACACAATAAAAGTCAATAAAAGTCTTTTAGGATGCTCAGGAGAGCAGAATTTTAAGACCTTCTTCCTGCTTTCGCTACTGGATCTCCAACACTTAAGATTTCAATCCAATCGCTGTGCCATGTGTGTGTTTGTGTGTGGCTTTGGGCACTTATCTGTGTGTGCACCCGGTCTTCCATCTGTGCATATGTGTGCTGTGAGTTCCTCCAATCTAGAGCACGATTAACGACCTCTGTTCTCTAGTAGCCGGCAGCCAAGGTGGACTGGTTTCAGTTAGGAGGAGAAACGGCGTGAAAAGAAAGCTCGAGAAAAAGAAACACTAAACGCACACTGGCTCCATGAAAGTCTCCTGCGACAACAGAGACTGAGACTCTTGTATAAGCCTCATTTCCACCCAGAGTTACACACTGATTTTAATACAACACTTGAGTGATTCTTTTTCCCCCTCACCTACTTTAACTTTGCTTAATTACAGTATTTTTACATGAGTAAAAGCCCACATGACTCTTGTTCATCTTGATTCGTTCCCTAAATTGTATAACATCATTTATATCTTCTACTGAATGCACAATGATGAACATGTGTTGGATAGGCTTAATGTAGAATGAAAGACTTAATAAAGAGATGTTTTGTTACAGTAAAGACATCAAAAATATCTTGAGGGACACTTCAGTGCAATTGAGTCATCAGAGATCAAGACGATTCACAACTCACACCAAAAAATAATTAATAAAAGATCAGCTACTACGAACTCATTTAGTTTTCAGTTTCTACTCAGACTCTCACATCAAGATTACGTCAAACACAGCCTGCAAACTGTGACCCTGAACTGAGTTTACTGCAATGGAAGCTCAGCAGACTCCAACCACAGTCAGAGTGTTACTGCACACTGAGTTAATCATACTTTCTATTAGCTTTTATTGGCTACGCACATGAAATGACATTTAATTGAGTAGAATGTACAAGGTTAAGGACTTCTTACTTAGGAAAAGCAGTGGATTTGCACATATAGACATATATAGATATATAAAATCTTAACACAGATGTCATTTCTCAATTCTACATTTATTTCCCCGAAGCATTAAGCATTATAGTTTAATTAAATAATTGGAATTCAAAGCAAATGGAAAACCTGCTCATTGCTTTCACTCAGTATTACAAATAATCAATCTTACTAATGTTTTGCCTCTCCTGTGCCTGTGTCTGAATGCTGTGATTTATCATGAAAAAATGAAAAAAACTACAATTTTCATAGTTTTGACACAATGTCACCCATGTTAAATCTGTAACTACAAACCTGCCTATGACCTGTTTTCTTAATGCCAGGAATATTGCATATATTCATATGCAACTGTTAAAGAGCTATTTCTATTTTTGTTTAAGTAATATTAAAGACAGCAACAGTATTTTTTCCAGTGGTATTTTATATATTGTTTTTCTATTAATATTGTAGGCTCAAAAGGATTTAAGGCTTTTCTTAAAGGAGAACTCCGGGGCATTTGAAGCGCATTTCCATTGCTAGAGGTTGTCAAATAATGATAGTAGGACACAGACAGGTGCAAATCTGCGCTCCCTGAGTGGAGATCGCGCTGTTCGCTCAGCCTGTCATGCGAGGCTAATACGTGGTGGCCAAGGGGCAAGCGCTAACCCTTCCACGTAAAACAACAACTTGCACACAGCAGAAACGTCACACCACTTTATAAACCATCCGACAATAAAGTCACAAGCCTTACCATCAAAACCATATGCATGGTTCTCACATTACTGGCATGGGGACGTTACAAAACAACTTTATAAACAGCATGTCACTCACCGGTTAGTTGTACGCTCGCGCATGTGAAAGCCCAAAAGAGTCAATGGACGATACTCCCATATACAAAGCAATTATCTTCTCTAGAAAAACTGCGTTCAAGTATTTAAAACATTACAACAACATTACTGGGCATGTATTGTTGTAATGTTTTAAATACTTGAACGCAGTTTTTCTAGAGAAGATAATTGCTTTGTATATGGGAGTATCGTCCATTGACTCTTTTGGGCTTTCACATGCGCGAGCGTACAACTAACCGGTAAGTGACATGCTGTTTATAAAGTTGTTTTGTAACGTCCCCATGCCAGTAATGTAAGAACCATGCATATGGTTTTGATGGTAAGGCTTGCGACTTTATTGTCGGATGGTTTATAAAGTGGTGTGACATTTCTGCAGTGTGCAAGTTGTTGTTTTACGTGGAAGGGTTAGCGCTTGCCCCTAGCCACCACGTATTAGCCTCGCATGACAGGCTGAGCGAACAGCGCGACCTCCACACAGGGAGCGCAGATTTGCACCTCTCTGTGTCCTACTATCAGTATTTGACAACCTCTAGCAATGGAAATGCGCTTCAAATGCCCCGGAGTTCTCCTTTAACTTTGACATGGCAGAGAAAGAAACAGTTATGAACAGATGATATTTTCACTAGTAGAAAATTAAATATGAGAAAAACAAAAGATTACTGCAGACCATGATACTGCCATTCTGATTAATTCACTCTTACCTGCTGGTCAGAGGTCTCAAAATGAGCCAATCAAGAATCAGAGAAGAGCTGATGTTAGTTTTCCTCCTGTTAGAGAAATCACAGAAGAGGTGACTATAAAAAGTGTGGAGGCCTTTCCAGTTTTTCTTTATGCTTCAATTCAAATAGATGCACAGAATCTGAATCTGAATCTGAGAGAGGGGAAGCTCAGTTGAAGGAGACTATTATTTATTTGTGACATTAGTTTCAATGATAAAACTCCTGCATTCAACAGGATGAAGTCTGAAAATGCACATTTTCACATCCTGTTCAGATCATTTTGAATCAGTAAATCTGGCATGTGATACGTGAATAAATACTATTGTGCAAAAGTTCATTCAAAAGGGTGTTTTTCAAGATATGAGCAGACATTTGATGTGAGCACATGTCCTGAGAGCACTTGTAGAATTATTCGTTTGACTGTTTTCATTTAATTTTGTGACATTACTCAGCCTTGCTCTTACTTTATCTAAAAGGTTCAATGTACATTATGTCTGGATATTATCAATACTTGATGTTCAGATAATTTCCTGATTGGATGTGGAGTGAATTATGTCTGTCAATCTTTATGTCTATCTATTTTAGCTTCCAGTATTTAACTTTTTAATGCCAGAAAACGTCCATCTATGAGTAAGACCTACTCATGCTTTCAGAGGGGTAATGGGCCTTAAGTCAATCACTTGCATGTCTTTGGGCTGTGGCAGGAAACCAAAGCAATCATGGAAAAAACTTAAAATAGAATATATACATCTCACACAGAAAAACAAGATCCTAGACTTGACATTTCAAGCTCCAGGTTCTTGAACAAACATTTTGGAGTTTATGGGCAACTTATCTGGACTATTCCCGTGTTCTGATCACTATTTCAAAAGCAATGTTATGCAAAGAATGACACATTTCCCCGAGGTGCAAATTACAACATGACGAAAAGGATGGTTCGCCTAAATAACTTTTCTATGTTTTTATTTCTTCTTTATGTTGCTGTTACTGGTAAAATACTTGGGTCTATCTGCTATTACATACATGATGAGACAATTACAACATAAAGAAATAATTTTTGTTTTGAAAGTGCAGTGTTTTTTCTCAGCATAATAGCAGAGGGCGAGGAGACTAGAGATACGGACACGTGAAAGTGCTGTGGTGCAGGTGATGGATGAATGATAAACCTCTGTCTTGAAATGTTTTGGTTTGGTCAGTGTCTATATCTGCATGTTGATTTAATTGAACTTGCAACATAACCATTATCTAAGATGGCCTAAGCCTATGGGGAACAGATTCATTCTTGTCTAAACTGATTGGAAAGGACAGTAATTTGCTCCAATCAGAGCTGATGTTGCCACTTCAGCCTTTGGCGCTAATATTTCATTCTTGACATATTTTCCTATTCTTATCTGCACGAGTCCTTTTTTTCCTCTCACATCCTTCTCTTGTACGCCCTGTGCATACATTAATACTCAGTTCCTTCAACATTTCCATGTGCCCATGTAACAAAAATGTGAAATTCAGTGTGAAATTTTGTAAAGCTACATCAGCATCTCAATCTTTCTCCCATTCCCTCTCTTCTGTTTTCTCTTCCTTCTCCACGTCTCTTTGTCCATGTCAGTTTCTTTCCATTTCCCCCGACCCCATCAGTGGATGATTCCTTGAAAATCAACCACTGTTTAAAGAGAGAACATCAGCGATCCTTCTGCAGTTCTGCAGTTGAGACTACGAATGAAACCGCTGGCCACATAATGACACTTAGGAATGTAATCTTCTACTAAAGCCTTTACTATAAATTCACTTAAAGCATACCTGACATGTATTTAGCATTTGTGGACACTCTTTCTTTGCTTGTCTGTGTCAGTGCCTCTCTCTGCGCCTATCTCTCATTGTGTCCTGCCAAATAAAAGAAATGAAAATATGGTTGGTAAAACTATTTTCTAAAGAGCTGTTTGTGTGTCTTTGTCTGCACTATCCCTCTCTTTAGATGATTTATTTGACTACTCTGCAATGCTGAGCTCCAGTTTCAGGCAGTTCGGCCAACGTAAACCTTGTCACAACTCTGAATTCCTTACTGGGCAACAGCTTCCAGGCAGAGCTACAGTGGATCAGCACTGGATAAATACAGGAGATAAGCTGCACCAGAGCTGTATACAGTGGAACTTGAATTGGGCAAAGAGCTCATAGCCACAGAAGATAACATTCAGAGTGATTCTTCTTCTGACAGAGGACTGGGATGGGTAATTTTAAGTGGAGTGTTTTCTTGGTATCTATCATTTTATGAGCTTGTAGGAGGCAAGAAGCAGCGTCTGGGTCTCTATCAAAAATATTTGCCTCACCCCCCCCAAAAAAGCAAAATTTTCCTCTGACAATTTACATACAAAGTTTTTTCACAAATCTCCTAATTACATCTTGAAAATCCCAATCCTAAATACCAGGCTCGTGTTATTCCATGTGAAGACGACCTTGTAACATCCCATCATAAAATTAATCCGACATACATTTAGGCCTTGGTCTACACATGGCATACAACAACTTTATTGAAGTACAAATGAAAGAAGTCACTGTTATCCGTGAGTCAAACCTCTGCATTAATTCACCCAAAGCCTGCCCATAAATAAGATGTTCTTAATATAATAAGTATCTCAACTTTAACTCATGTCATGGTAAAAACTAAATATGTGGTAGAGCATTCATTAACCCTTTCAACAATACATGTCCTCATCAAAGACAGCTAGGTTGATGTATTTAACTTACTGTGTCAATGTACTGTTTATAATGAGGCCTGGTTTTGATTAACTATTACTTTGGTTAACCAGGATCCCTTAAATACAAGATCTTCATTCTGTGTCTTTCAAAGTGGGTTTCAACCCTGTTACTAAAATAAGTCAAACAGTGTGTAAAATGCTATTAATCAATATGTATTGCTCTTGCATTTGTGAGACCTTAAAAATAAGCTAGCAACCCATTTCATGTGCACAAATGCACCAAAGTACCATCAAAGATGCTCGGTTTTAAGCTGTGATAGTGTGCCGAGAAGGGCCTCTCCTGAGGCTGCCAGGATTTTCATAAATAATTCACATTTTGATTTGTCAGACCACTGGACAGTTTTCTGCTTCACCTTTAGACCATTTGAAATAAGCGCAGGCAAGCACAAAGCCTCTTTTTTATATATATATTCCTTTGCATGAAAGCGTTTTTACTCAAACAGTTATGAGATGTTTCATCATTTGGTTTCTCTAGAATTTTCTACAGCCACTTTAACCTGTTCAGGATCTCCACCTTATCCAGCTGTCACTGACAGAGAGGCAGGGTAAGACCTACCGTATGCAAGTCACCAGTCTGAGAAACATGACCAAGAAAGCATCCATTTTTTTTAATAACAATATAAAGTCCAAGTTTAACCATTTCAATTGCTGTCCTACTGTTATTTAGATAAAGTATTTGAATTATTTGCAATTTTTCTTATTTACATTTTCCAAAATGTCTTTTTCAGTCAGGGGGCAGCATAGATATTCTTTGTTATTCATGGCCAGGTGACAGTTCTGCTGACATCTTCCCATTTCTGGAGACTCAGAAAGATTCTTTGTTGGAAACTTTTAAAGGTTGTTATGCAGAATGTCATAGTAGATTGTTTACTCATTTCTATTGGTTGTTAGGCATGGAGAAGGTTGATTTCACCCACTACGTGCAAGTCAAAGGGCAGGCTGCAGGAGATGTAAGAGGAAAGGATGAGCACATATAAGGAAGCCCAATATACTACAGATGTTTCAGCAGACCATGATGGCTGATGAACCCTCAAGTGTGAAGTATGTTGGTTCAGTCTCTGTCTTCTTAGTAACTTAAATTAACAGAAAGTAATGCTGAGCACAGGGTGCACTTTAAAAAGCTGCTGCTAGTTCTCCAGGTCTTTAACCAGCATTAGAGTAAATTACTTCAGCAGGGGGACAAGTGTCTGTGTTGAGACCACAGGAAGCAAGTAAAGCTCACCAGGGTTCAGGTAAAGCCTGCATCATTTCATGTTGGTGTTGATAAAGAAAGTTAGCATATGTTGTGGCATAAGACCTTTTGAAAATGTAGTCCCTTACAAATAGCTGTACCAGTCTCACTTGAGCTGTGACTGTATCTTCTTTAGAAATATAATCTGTACTATTTATATAAAACATTTTCAGAGGAATATTGCAACATGGTCAAACTAGTCTGTCACTCCATATTACAATATAATATTGTATATATATATATATATATATATATATATATATATATATAAATATATACATACAAAAGAACTATCCAAATCAATATCCATAAAAACACATAAAAACTTCTGTTTGGCCTCTAAGCCACTTCTACACAAGATTAGATGAAAACAGCAACTGCTTTGTGCAGCGTAGCCTGCACACATAGCATATGCATACCTCTTATGGATGTGTACGTACATATATGCAAATATACTTATGAGTGTGATTGTGTGTGTTTTTTCCCACTATCTGAGATGGGGTCCTGCCTGGCTGTGAAGCCATAAAGTACAGACTTTATGACTGTGTTTTCTTATCAGTGTTTGATCAAGTTGACAGGAGGCCATTGTTTAAATCTGTGTGACTGAGTGCTGCTTGGCAGAAAAATTGCATTTCTGAGAATTAGACAGACAAATGATGGTTGACATTAGGTATTTCAATATTTTTAGGTCCACAAACTGAGCTTGACAAGTCACTGACCCCGTTTACTAGAGTGCAATAATAACACTGCTTTTATTTTTTCTATACCAGAGATGTTCTTATGAGGTCTCATGTCTTAAGGTATAACTGAAGAAACAAGTGTTTAAAGGTTTGGTTCATTTTCTGTTTACGTATTGTCATTAAAAGATCAACTACTTATTGACTGTGTGTAACTAAATAAAACACACGAAATCAGCAATGGACCTATAAGTCAGCATCCGTTGAATTGCCTGCCTCTCCAAGAAGTAATGAAAAGCTGCACGTCTAGTAAAAACTGACAAACATACAAAAAGTAATCTAATGCTCCATTTTTTATATCACATTTTGCATTTCAATTCATTAATCTGAAGATCTCTAAGTTGCTATCAATAGACGGAGCTTTTACGAGATCAAATCCCACTGACCGGTTGGGCTTCGTTAGCTGCCTACCTCAACCACCATGAAAAACTATATATTGTCGTTATAAGATGTATGCCTCCTTATGGAAACATAAAATGTGTTTTCCATACACTGTTGTCTTTTTTCCTTACTCATTCAGAGATGGAAAATATTGAAAACAAATTCTATTCTTTTCCATACTTTTGACTGTGAAAGAATCCTATTTATTGAAATAATGGGAAGAGTGGGAAGCAGAAGAGTAAAGGTAGGGAAAGATTAGGAAGGGAGGGTGTGAAAGGACCAGGCTCATTCTCATCAGCGTACCAAAGTGAACTTTCAATTGAACTGCTATTCAGTATGTTCAAAAATGATCATCTGCCATCAGCTAAAGTAAAACATCTGGAAGTCTCATGGGATTTGTTGTGGCATTATAGATCGCTTATATGGTGAAAGTTTCCGTCCTGCTGGAGTTCAACTACAATGCAGTTCAGGGTCTGAGCTCTCATAGAGAAGGCCAGCCTTTTGGAGTTTGGCCAATGTCTGTATGAGGCACTATAAAAGCCTACAGAGTCAAGAGTGGGTATAAATTATTCAAATTGATGTTGGCTTAGCTTACATTTCTGTATTAATCAAATGTTTTTCATTTAAAAAAACAAATTAACAAGAAGAAATTACCCCAATGTGCTTCTTGGTATGCAGATTGTAAATGTGCAGTTCCCATGAGCCTGAATTACAGTGAGCTGTGACTGTTACATGACCACTGACGGTGGCCAGCAATGTCCATCAATTTATGCTCAATGCCAGCGCCCTAATGTTTTAGTATCATCTCTGTTTTTCAATGTGGCATCGTGCTGCTGTACTGTGCGAGATGACATTGTAGTATGACCTCAAATATGATATTCAAATTATATTGTGGCTCCGATTCCATAATTAGTTCCTGAAATCACTCTTCTGAAACAATGTATATTGGCCTCAGTAAGATGATACAGAGGACCTAAAAGGTTAGCCTGCAGATTTGACTATCTGTCCGACTCTGGTGTTTGTTGTCAACAAGCCCCATACTGCAAAAAATACTTTCCCTTTGCCATAAAAAGAGAGAAGCTCCGAAGAAATTATGTATGGAAATGACTTAAAGGTCTCTCTGGTCCTGTCTGTTAAATATCTGCTAGCAGTGAACTGGTGAACAAAAAAAGCCTAAATACAGAAAATAAATTGATATAAATTGTCATCAGCTTTCAAAGACTTTGATTTTTGACATTGCCGTTTGCAAATAAATTTAAACCATGTGCAAAGGACAAGAATAGAGGATGAAGATGGCATGCAAAAATGCTGAATTGTCACCCATCTGCTCTTCCTTCAAGCCACAGGACAGCTGTTAAGCAGAGATGAGTCAGAGTCGAGATGGAAACATCAAAAATTGTTATTTTCTTTATTAACATCGTTTATTCAGGAAAAGCTTGCTGAACGTGCCTTCACATTTTTAACCTCCATATCACATAGCCAACAACCACAGTCTTCCGCAGGTATTTAACAACATTACAACTGCAAAGGATTATCTAACCTCGCTTATCTCAGTATCAGTGCTGAAAGAAGCGAGAGCATTTTCTATTCTTTACTGAGCCTGAGTATGCACATTCAATCTGAAATCCTTCCAACAACAAACCACACGGGAAGGCTAAAGTGTGTAAGAACAATTGTGTAAAGTTGGGTCTCATAAAGCACATTAAAGGTGCTACTTGTAACATTTTTTATTTCCCATAATTAATACCACATTTCCTATATCCTTCTTGCTTCCTGTGTCGTGAAAATGGAGTTGAAAAAGTAACTAGAAAAAGAGGCAATAGGAGCCATTCATAACAGCAGCAACATCTTCAAAAAGGTTTTGAATCGTTTTGATGATGTGCACATTTATGCAGTTTTTACTTAGTGGGTTACAGCTATTTCTTTTCTATCCGTCCTGGGTACAGCCGTAAGTGCTATTATGGCAACTGTGCTCTGACAAAAATGAACCCATTTGTTATTGTTTATTCAGGGAGGGATAATTAACTATATCCTTGTTTCAAAAATATGTAATCATGTGTAGAAGTGCATGTGAAATCTAATGCTGACATTTCACCCAGGCAGCCAACAAAATGACACCCTGACACATTACACGATGAGGAAAAAGTAATTGATCCCTAGCCAAGATGTTTTTTTCTGATTCTCACCCAGTAGGTGTCCAAACCTAATCAGGAAACTGTGTTGCCTAACCCTATTCAAGGTGTAGTGATACATAAACAGCGAGTAAAACCAAAATCAAAGAAAGAATGAATCAGGTCTTAAATTGGATTTACACGTTTTTAAGTGCTGGCCAGACAGAGTCATTTTGCGGTATACATGGGTATTCTGCTTTTCCCACCTTTATTCCCAAAAATAAATCATACTTGTACAGCAATGCAGCATTAAAATAAAGAAAAGTGACAGTTATCTGTATATAGTGTACAAAAGGATAGAAATGAAAAATGGAATAGATAAGAATAACCCTTTATTTGTCCCTCAATATCGACATTTGCATTGTTGCAGCAAAACAGGAATAGAATAGAAATAGAAATAAGTGTAAATATGCAAAATATGTATGGAAAATATTAATATTATAATATATATGAATATAGGTTAGCCCAGGTGCCATGGCGGCTCCTGGTGCCATGTTAACAAAAGGGGTTTTCAGCACATATTCAGTCTCTGTGCGATTTTTAAGATTTCCATTTCAGTGTTTCAACGATTGTGTGCTATCATTTAGAGAGCATCTCCTGAGTGAGTCTGTTTCTCTTCTGGAGCAACTCAGGAGGAATAATTCACCCTTTTACTATTCTATTGTCACACAAAATTACTTTTATAAGTTTTTACCTTAGTTATTCATGAACTTTCATATTAATTTCAATTATTATGTTAGTCTGTAAAGCACAACACAGCTTTGCACCAGACAACATCTCAGAAATACTCTTAGTTGATGAGCCGAAGAGGCCATTCAGATCCTCCGCTTCATCTCTTTTAGCTGTGCCACGAAGCAAAAAGAAAAAATATTTGCTGTTGCTGCTTTCAGTTTTTATGCTCTCAACTGTGGGAACAGTCTTCCTTTGGATAAGAAAGGAGCTGAAAATAATGCCAGTTTTTAAATGACAACTGTGTGCCATGGCTGAAAGTACTGCGTGTAATGGCGCCATCCAACTCTGCTCCTTCTTCCTGAAGACTTGCTGGCTTGTTAAAGGACACACTTGAGAATGACGTTTGCTTCAATGTGGAAATGCTCGTGTCAGTCATATTTCCTTCCTGTAGTGGGTGGTAGTTTAGAGCAGTAGCTCCCAAACTTTTTTCCTGCACACGTCAAAAGAATAATCTCCAAAGCTTTTTTAGCACACCTCTCTAGAACAATCGGTCAGACTCTGACAGGTAGGTTACGTTGTGCTGATTGGGAGATTATCCCTTGACATGACATTTTTGGCTAGTCTTTGAGCATCAATGTTTCTTTTATCAATCCAAAGCTTTTTGTTTGCATTCTCCTTTAGATATTTATTTCACTTATATTTCTTTCTAAATCAGCTTGAAGGTGCAAGCACATCTCCACACCCAAAGTATTTTGCAGTAAATAAAGTTGAGGTCAACACAAATGACTGACTGATAAGTATGGGTCAATATCAATAAAATTAGACTTATTTCCCTCTAGAAGCATGTTGATATACTGTCTAAATCAAATCATTGCTTAAAGAAGCACAGTGACTATTTCATAGCTGCAGCTCCCTGTTTGACTTTTTTTTTTAACTTTATTCCAGTTTATTTATGAACAGCATCTTTGCAAGGCATGATGTTTGACTGAGGACCCTGGAGCTTCTTGTTGAACTCATTGTAAAGAGTGAATATATATTCCATCTGAACTGAAAAATGATCAGTCAGCCTGTCAGACTGTACAAATATGTTGATGCACTCTCCAATAATTCAGTTCATGTGTTTTGATTTATTCAAACGAATTATCTAATTTTGACAGCCTCTGTAGGGTGAAGTCCTTGCACATCCTTTGTAATACTCAGGACCCAAGGTTGGGAACTACTAGTTTTGTGTTGCATCTGTGGTTAAGAAGTAAGGACATGAGCAAACAACCTTTTTGGGTTATTTTGAATAGAGAGCCTGTTGAATATTTTATTTTTCCCTGTTATAGCGTGTATTATTTGTTATCTGGATCATGAGCTTTGGATTCTGAAGTCCCCTTTTTAATTTCTAATAAACATTTTTAATCACTGTAAAGCACTTTCAATTGCACTTGTATAGTTTGAAAGGCACCACAGAAGATTAAAAAAAAATAGTAATTAATCAAATAAGTGGTGGTTGAAAAAGCAGAAATGATGTTCAGGCTATAAATGAGGGAAAATATTGTCTAAAAACGGTTGATTGTTTGTAAAACTTGAAAACAGAAATGTTACTTTTATTGCTCAGTCTTGCCTTACTAAGGTTATCATAGGGATGTCCACTGCAGCAGAAACTATGTGTCTGTGGGTGTTTTTATGAGTCAGTGTGTGTACATAAATTCTCATGTTTCCCAGCATTACCTGAGATGATTCCCATTTCGTGATTAAAGGACAGCTGATACCTTTACATCAGCGGTTGCCATAGTAGTTAATTTGCACAAATTATCCAGTGTGTGGCGGTCATTTCCTTATTAAGTGTTTAGGGAGGTCGCAGAGGCTAACATTACACCAATCACAAGAGGAGCGCTCAATCAAATTCTCAGATTACTGGGGGTGTTGCCACAATCTGGACGGGATCAAAGAAGGATTTGAGTTTCCTTTTTCCATCTTTGTGTTTTTCTTCTCTCAACTTTGCTGGTATTTTTATTTTTGAATCTATCAGTAAGACATGTTTACTATGTTTTATCTCATTGTTTCTCCACATATCTCTAATTTTGGTCATTGGTTAAATTATTCTACTCCCGCTATCACAAGAGAGATATTTACACCTGTCTCCTCGATGCTCATTCCAGGTCTCTGTAATAGTCGTTTATCTTCTTTTTCTTTTTGTGTCTGTGGTTCAAGCTGCCTGAGGCTGGCTTTAAAGTGCAAATAACTGCAGTTTTATGATTTTACAAGGAGAGAAGCATGGGCAGAAGGGGGAGGGATATGACAAGTTACTGAAGGAGAAGAAGAGGGAGGATGGGAAGTATAAGAGAACACAAAAGTGGAATTTACCAGAAAAAATATACCAGAGATGGAAGTGTAACCAAGGGGAGACAAATAATGGAAGAAATGCAGAAGAGAGTTTAAAGAAAATAGAAAAAATATAGGTATTATTGTAAAAAAGCGGTTACAAGATGAAGTAAGTTAGAGAGTATCATGAGATTGAGCCGAGGAATTTAGGAGTTAAGAGAGAGGAGGAAAGGTGAACAGGCAAGATAGTGGGAGGCACTGCAGCGAAAAAGGTTAAAGCGCTTGTAAATGCTTGTGCAACAACTCAGACAAAGTGATTATCTACCCTGGGACAGAATATTCAAGACTTCTTGTAGTATGAAAATATATTTCAGAAAATATATTTTCTAATACAGCTGTCATAACATTTGCTTGGGAAATATTTTTTTTTAAATTATGTCTTCTCTACCCTCCTCCCTCAGAATAAGATATAACCTTATGTCTGAATGACTAATGATGTTTTCCTCATCACTAAAACTATTCGAAAGCCTCCTTTTCTCTCTCCATCTTTTGCTTGATTTCAAAGCATATCAACACCCTGTATCACTGAATATTTAAAAGGAAGGATTTCATGCAAAAACATACAGAGAAGAATGCAGCAATGCATATTCAAAAATAAGCACACCAAAATGAGAACATGGAGGCAAAAACATATTAAGCCTACACACACGCACGTCATACATATCAATGCACAGTCTAGTTCTGTGTGTTGAGTGATACAGACCACATAGGAGAGGAATGTTTCTGCTTTACATACCAACTGAATAATAAAAGCTAAAAGCGAACACATATTACGAGCTAACACACTAAGGTATGGTTCTTATTGTAAAGCACACAACACATTGCCACAATGCAAAATGCTCTCATAGACTGACAAACAAATTAATAAATTCTTTAACTCAACAAAGGAAACTGTTTCATCACAGCAAGAGCTTGATAACAAACAAGTAACAACAACAATAAGACAATATCAATCAGCAAAGAACCTTCATAGCAGGCCAATTCAGTTGTAGAAAAGAAACTGTACACTAACAGTGAGACTAGGAAAAGATACACATCAAGGAAAAGTCTGCAAAAAAAGAGGCTATCTAATTCTGAATAAAAGTAGGAGGTGATGAGATTAAATAACCTGACACAATAAAAAGGCTTCTTCCTCACTTTTCAAATATCTCAAACTGGGAATTTCCTGACCACCCAGTTAATAGTTTACCCGTATCAGTCACATATATTAAAGAGTTTATTTACGTCGGTATCGCAGAAACTATCTGTTCTCTCAAAAGACTGATCATAATCTTGATTTGACAGCCAACATGTTTGTAGAAGATACATCTGCCTGACATCTTCTTCTAAGGATCAGATCATGGAGAACTTGTTGACATTTAAAATTCCAGTAACTCTTCACATCACAGAATCATACTGTAATAGCAGAATTTGTTTGTTTGTGGGAGGTCTGGATGAAACATTGACAGAGACCACACAACCACTACAATCTAAGATAAGTAGTTTCTCTCTATACTCCAAGTGGTAAGGAGGACAGGGTATCTAAAATAACCATCATGTCAGCCTAAAAAATAAAAAATGAGGATTAATTTCATGGTTGAATAGCTATAATAGTAATCAGTCTGAGAGAACATGTATCTAAAAAACAAAAACTGTTTGAGTAGGGTGTAAAGCTTTTGCTTGCAGTATTTTTGTTTTATAAAGCAGTCATAGAGACACTTGCTGCCACAGTTTTAAACTGGGTCAGAGAAATATTTATAGTGTTGAAATAATGATAACCAGTTTGACTGTATCTGAATTTCAGGAACAAGCCCGCCCTTTTATTTCAATTTCCTGGATCAATTCATATTTGATTATCTAATCTGTTTGTGTCTCTAATGCTGCAGAACAAATAATGACAGGAGGCTCGTGAAGCTTAAGCTCAGGTATGAGTCAACACTGGGTGTCCATACCAGCGTTGTGTCCATTACTGTGATTTTTTTTTTCTACTTTCACACAATCCAAATAAACAGTATTGTTGTCTCTGATTTCAAGCTACTTCTCCCCCCCACCATGGAATTAATGTCAGATTTTCAAGTGCCTCTTTCGCTTACTTGCCACCACCTTGGCATTAGCCAAGTTTTCCCAACAGAAACAGTATCCAACTGAAACTTTCATGAAATAGCCTGAGAGTTTTTTCCTCTTTTCTTCAGTTGATTGCCCATCATCACTGATTGTTATTTGTGCTTTGCACCATGTGAGAAAGTGTTTGGTTTTCCTCTGTGTAGATTTTGTTTTTCTAATGGTTGTGAATCAAGATTCACAATGTGTCTTGCTCTGAAACTTCCCATTTTTCAGACACAATGTGAAAGGTGTAGGGTTGCATATAAGGGGGTGCGGGGTATGAGGTGGTGAAGAGTTTGCTTTTGGTATGGGAAATGAGTGTGTGCAGAGTACTGAAAGAGTACAACTGGCACTGACCACAAAGTATTTGTTATCGGGCATTTGTGGACAGACCAAAATAATACTTGAAATAAGTATATAGCCCCCAACTCGTATTGTTTGGTAATTTCTTTCTTGGTACAGCCTTCCTCACTGGAATTGTCGAATTGTGTGGACATGGAGTGCAGAGACATATATATTGTAAAGATAGCTGGGATTTGGCACAAGACCACTGGATTGTCCTTAACCGGGCTACTGTCGCCTGTGGTTTCCCATCATCTCTCAAAGTGCCAGTCCAGTTACAGAAAAACAAGGTCTGGGCTCCCAAAGACTAGGGAGTTGCAATGTTTTCAAGCAAGGAAAAATATGTGCTGTGTGTACATTATCAAAAACAGCTGAAATGTTATGATGACGACTTCTACAGCTACAGGGGTTGTTCGAATGGTTTAGAAACATGTGCATCTGTATCAAGATACTAACTAGCCACACACTAATTACGTTACACTAAAAGCTACACCACTACAGAAGAATCACCAATCATTCAAGTGTTCATCCATCCATCATCTACCACTTCTCCAGGGATCAGGTCGCAGGGGCAGCAGCTTGAGCAGAGAAACCCAGACGTCCCTGTCCCCGGCCACTTCCTCCAGCTCTTCCGGGGGCCCCTGAGGCGTTCCCAGGCCAGCTGAGAGACATAGTCTCTCCAACGTGTCCTGGGTCTTCCCCGGGGCCTCCTCTCAGTGGGACGGGCCTGGAACACCTCACCAGGGAGGCGTCCAGGAGGCATCCTAACCAGATGCCCAAGCCACCTCATCTGACTCCTCTCGATGCGGAGGAGCAGCGCCTCTACTCCGAGCCCCTCCAGATGACCGAGCTTCACACCTTAAGGGTGAGCATTAAATTCCCCCAGCAGAACGAGGGATTCTCCTGCAGGAGCACTCTCCAGTGCCCCCCCTAGGGACTACAGAAAGGGTGGGTACTCTGAACTGCGGTTTGGTGCGTAAGCACAAACAACAGTCAGGACCCGACCCCCCAACTGAAGTCGAAGGGAGACTATCCTCTCGTCCATCGGGGTAAACCCCAATGTACAGGTGCACAGCCGGGGGCCAATAAGTATGCCCACACCTGCTCTGCACCTCTCACCATGGGCAACTCCAGAGAATCCGGAGACTGGTTCTGGATCCCAAGCCGTGCATCGAGGTGAGTCCGACTATATCTAGCCGGAACCGCTCAACCTCGCGCACAAGCTCAGGGTCCTTCCCCAACAAAGAGGTGACGTTCGACATCCCAAGAGCCAGCTTCAGTAGCCGAGGATGAGACCGCCAAGGTCTCTGCCTTCGGCTGACGCCCAGCTCACATTGCACCCGACCCCCATGGCCCCTCCTACGGTGGTGAGCCTGTCGGGACCCATGTCATATTTTCGGGCTGTCCTTGACTGAGCCCCATGGGCACAGGCGCTGGCTGCCAACCCCCAACCCTGGACCTGGCTCCAGGGGGAGACCCCGGTGACCCACGTCCGGGCAAAGGAAAATGTTGTACAATTTTGTTATTCATCAAAGGGGGTTTTATGAGTGTTCATGTGTGAAGAAAAACCTGTGAAGGCCCAGAGAGGAGATTTTAAGTCCACACACAGAGGCTCCCTCCCATCAGTAGGTTCTTAGGGGTAAAAATCAAGTGAATGCATAACAAAATATGTATAATTCAACATGAAACAGCAAGAGAAACATTAAATGATTAAATGTATGAGCAGCTGCTGGTGCATAAAAAGGAGACCTGCTTGTGCACCATATGTTGTATATTCAAATTACATCTTCAATCAGCAGTTCATTTTAGGTTTTCTTTCTCTTTTCCATTTTCTTTTTATGTATTTTTGTCATGTGCAATAGTTCCCTGCCATCAAAGAAAGACTAAAACTATACAGTTACAGATACAGTTACTTATCAGATGTAGCTGCACAAAAATTAGAGTAACATTTGAGCTCACTTTCCTTTTTCTTGTTTTATCTACCCATCTACATGCAGACAATTTTGCCTATGAGCATGATATTTTTGGCTCTGCACAGAACAGAAGTAAAGAATACAAATCAGAATCACCCACACAGAGACAAATTAAAAGTTGAGGAGCTTTTTTAAAGCTTGAAAAGATTATTTTTCTCTAAATACATTTTCAAACGGTTGTTTTCCCTCATTTGGCCTCTCTGTATTTTTTTTTTTTCTACTCCCTCTCATTGCTTTCCACTAATTATCACCATCAAAGAAAAAATAACAGATTACACCCAGATGTAATCATTCGGTGTTCAAAAGGCTGGGTGGATATATGTTTAAAGATTTCGACTGGACTTACTCACAGTTTGAAAAACAAGAATAACATTAATCCAAGCGCATGTCATAGTTTTCCCTTGGATACAAAAATGTATCGCCTAGAGTAACATTTGGTCCAATTAGTTAGAGGACTCTTTCGGGCCAAGTTCATGCTTTGTCTGAGTTGAAGTAATATAAACAAATGGTTCATGAAGTAATTCTCCATTAAAATTCACATTATGAACTAGTTTAATTGCACAGCTGCCAGCACTGCTACAACAACAGTTACTCTGAAGTCTAATGAAGCAGCAAAAGTGAACAAGTTCGTGAAAGAGAATAAATGAATTTTTTAAAGAACATAAAACATCATGACAACATGATCAAAGCAACTTAATGTGTGTGTGAAATATGCAAATGTAAAAAAGGGAATGATGTAATGACAATAATGTTGGATGAATAAGGTAACCACATATGTGTATACAATATCAAAACCACACAGTCACTGCATGAGTTGAAACATTAAAAATAAGAGGAGCTCAACATTGGGGCAGAGTAAAGATAATTAAAAAAAAATCTTTCCCTGGTTTTCTTTTATGACTTCTTCTATTAAACCTAAATTACATGGACAATGGATCAAAGACATTTTAGAAAGATGTTTTACAATGTTTCTCTCGAGGCATAAACCAAATAATAGTTCTTGATAAGCTTATAAAGTTTATGAAACATAAAAATAAGTGTCTCTTATGTCTAGGACTGTTAAGTCTATTATAACCAGTCGAATCTCACCAGACAATAGATAAAAACAGATTTTTCATATTTGTGCAATAAGTGCACTGTAGAGTTTGCATGACATAATAGGAATGGGCCATTCATGTCGCAACAAGGAGACCTTACCATGTACATAAATTCTAACCTTGAGTGTTTATTTTTTACTTCTAAAACGAACCATTTTTGATGGAGTGGAGAAAATGACAATGACTGTAGTAAAGGTTGCACAGGCTGAGTGCTAAGCAACAGATCTTATGTATATAACGGTGTTCAAAGTAACATGTAAACTTTAAAGAATTTATTCGCCAATTCAACAGGAGAAAGATGTGAAAAGTGGACACCATCGCGTCAGAAGACATGTGCAGACAAATCAAAAATTAAGCTGCATCAGTGAAGAATATTGAGACATAAAAATTAGGTAACCTCATAATTGTTTAAACATTTTGTGCTGTTCACAGGTCATAAGCCAGGTGGTGTCAATCTAAAGGCAAATGTTTACCGACCCCTACATATTTTTTTACCTGCTATGAGGCTTCAAACAGTTTTCTCTGAAATTTGAGACAAATCACCCAGCAGACATTACTTTGGTGAGAACACCTTGCAGTACAATGACTCGCTCAGACAATTCATGTATTGCATGTCAGTCGACAATAATACTAAACAAGGAAAAGACAGCATTTGAGGTGAACAGGAATGTGTCATGTCTCTCACAGTGGGAGGTCAATAAAGCTCCACATACCATGCCAAGTGTGGGATCACTAAAACTGTTGGCTTCCAACCGTCTTGTGTGCACTTTGTCACATGTAGAGTGCACAAGGAAGTTAATTTTTTTCTCACTTTATGATACATCGTGCATTCTCAAATTATGAGAAAAGAGACTTTGTGTTTACTGTATCGTGTTATACTTGACAGTAAGGAAAAGGCCTCTTATTTAGACCACCATGCTTGTCCCAGTATTAAAGCAGAAGGGAAATCGAGTTACTGGCTTAAGTGAGTCTGACGTTGCATCACTGGACTGTTTGAGAAAACATTCTTGACATTGTGCCCGCTTCTAACTTTCTCTGAAAGGGAAATCTTTGTACATATAAATATAACTGCATTCACTGCACAGACATTGTCTTTAGGTCACGTGAATGGTGATTTTCTCGGATCACAATGCAGTTATAAACTATGGATTTTTATTAAAACAAAACAACAGTCTGAAAATCTCTTAATTATCTCAGAGTCTTAATAGGCTGATTTTCAATCACAATTTATGAGAGCACCTTTGTTGGAAATTTGGCTGTATAAATGTACACTAACACTTTACTGTTTTTACAAACAAATCCAACAAGATAGAATTTTGGAACATGCGCCAAGCGTCAAGGCCTATTTTAATTTAGTTGAGTGTATACATGCAGGAGTGATTCAACTGCATTACACTTGGTGTGCTATCAGAATCTGGCTTTGATTTTGCACGATTTCCATGAAAATACATTATTTCCATCCATTTCAAAAGTCTATTTTGATTAGGCTGACAGAATAATAGTTTTTTCAAGTCTGCTGGGTTACTCCTTGTGCCTAACACCACGCATTTACCTCGCTTTTTGTTTCATTTTTGCCTAATACTATTCAGTTGCTTTCATTTTACACTTACAAGGAATGCATAGAATTAATAAGTCAAAAAAGAAGAAAGAAAATAATATAGAAAACTTGCTGTCTTTGCACTAAACAGCTAAAAATAACTACACTATGCACTTTATCTCTCACTCATTTAGCTGTTTTTTGTCTTCACTAATGACCCTTCTTCTGTTGGAGCCAAAGATCTTATACATCCACATTTGGAGCATTTATGAATCATTGCTTTTTTCATCTTTAAATCACAGTATACTCTTTTGTTTGTACAGATTCCTGCTACTCTATGTCAGAGGTCACTACACTTTGCCATCTAAGGATTAAAAGGATGTTTTCACTTTTGTTGCTAGGAAACTATCACTACAGTGATGGCCTCTGATGGGCAAAGACAGGAGCTCTATTGTAAGAGGTGTGGCGTTAAGGAAGCTGATCTCTAAGAAATAAGGATTACATCAGACAAGAGATGTTCATCTTATTGCAGAACAGGGTCAAGGTGCAAGTGAGACAGACGGGAGAACGTGATCAAGTCTTTGTTGACTTTTTGTTTCCCATCTGTGTGTTTGTTTGTGTATGTGATTGTGCAAAGATGAGAGGCACGGGCAAAGAAAGAGATCAGGGACATGCAGTTTATCATACATGGATTTCCTGTTGTTTTCCAAGTTACCAGTACAAAGGAGGCTTTCATACGCAGAAGATAAGAAGAAAACAAACATAGCTTTAATGTGAGATTTGATTGCCACCACTTCTTTCATTGATGCTGTGACTATAAACAGCCAGTAACTAACACAGCACATAGTCAAAGTATGTAGTCTATTTAACATTTCATTCCAAAACCACATTAATATACAGCCCCCTGAAGTTTAGAAAATATTTCCACTAAATTTGGGAAGCTGGCTGCAGAGATTAGTTCTCTTTCCGGCTCAAAGACAGCAGAGAGGTCCAGAAATGATGCTGAGATTGGCTCCAAACTTGCTAGTCAATGGATCCCAATTGAAATGAATGTGATTGACATACAGGCTCAGTCTAGAACAGTGAACTTATTCCACAATGAACTCTAAAAACAATATCTGTATTATCACTTCACCTGGTGCACAAGAGTTTTATTATATTGTACAAGAAAGTGGACAACTTAGAAGAACTGGTCTACATGCTGTAAATGGCAGCAGTAATACAATAATTTGAGCAGATGCTTAAAACTGTGATTAAAACAAGATTATTGTGTTTTTAAAAAGAGTGCATTTAAGACCCGACAGGCATTTTCTGTGGGTTTAAGTACAAATATATGCCATTCTGAACACCATTTGCTTCTGCCTCTACAAATAAAACATACATGGCTCTATATTATCATAAGCCCACTATTAGTTTGCAGCCGGCCTTCCTTTTGCCGCTTGTAATACCAGCTGCACCTCAACATTTTTTTCAAAGTTAGCATCACACTATATTAGGGTAACTTAAGCAATGACTGAAAAAAATGCAAATTCAAAACAATACCAAAAGAAAGAAACAAACGGACAAGCAGCTCTATGAAAAAATCTAAGGTGGGAGCCCGAAAACAGATTAAAAAAATCATACTTAGTGGCACTGGAGGACGCAGATGAGAGCAGATATGATAAATGCACTGTCTACGCAAAGGCCAAAATAAAAGTTCAACTTGCATTTCAAGTGCTCTCCTCTGACTTTACGCTTTGCAAAGTTCTCTGAAATCCTTCAGATAGAGCTAGCAGGCCTCACTAACTCTTTATAGCTCTCTTCTGACCCCATTTGGCTTAGTCTTGCTTGTCTGCTGTGGGAGTGTTTCTGTGCAATTCTATACGTCACTAACGACATAATGTCAGTAGTTGTCCTTTCATTAGTTGTACTTACGGTACATCCTGTGTGTGGTGCAGAAGTTATTGCAAGGTATTTTCCGCCATGGTGTGCTCCTGTGAGGGTTCATAACTTGTTTACTGTTCAAAAAAACAATGTAGAATGTTTCAAGTGAGAAAAGTGCTCACTTCAAATTCCATAGTCAGAAATATTCATAGAAAATTTAAAGTCATGAAATTGCTCATTTTAACACGGTCATGCAAAAACAATGCATGCAGTGGTCGTCATATGATTTGAAAACATTAAGAGGCTGAGCTCCAACTCACAGCACTAATCATGGCTCAACCAGCAGTCATGTGTCAGTTGCTGGCGATCAGAGAAATTGCCTAAACTACAGCAAAGTCATTTGATCTGGACTGAATATGGGATGTACCTGTTCCCACTGAAGGAAAAAGCCAGATGTTACAGGGTGTTAGTGAGTTTTTAGTCCAGTATGAAAGGCACTTCATAGTGTTACAGGCCCTAACCTGTCCTAATTGAGGTCTTTTATTTCACAAAATATCTCAAAACATGACAAACGAAGGCATTTAATTTCCAAAGATCTAAGACACTTTTTGCCAAATTGAAACAGTCGCATCACAAACAACAAGAATGAACTTTTTTGAACATACTTTACATGTTCTCCATTTCACATATCAAAAAAATTTAATCATTTTTGAGGTGCAAGTTACAAAACATCCTCACAGTGATCATAAAAGTTTTTTAATAAAAGAAAGGAAGGAAGCAAGTTGTTGAGCTTCATAAAAGGCTTTTCATGAGAGTGAGAAACTGAGAACGCAGCCAATAGGCTGCAGAAATGTGTCTTTTAATAAAGCAATGACAGGTCTTGGTTTTTGTCTGTTGTAACATTTCTTTACAGACCTGACTTCATTCAGAGAGACGACATGGTACCACATGTCAAACTATAAAACACTGTGTTTTATGTGGAGGAATCAAACATTATGGAAAGCCTTTATCGTTAGTGCCCACACACTGAAAGTAAATGTTTACTGTTTGTGATAAGAGTTTTAAAGCAGATTGGGAGTGGTCAGCATTTCCAAAATTATAAAATGACTGTTTTTGCGCTAAGATCATTGTTTTTATTGCATTATTGCTTTTGCCAGGTACATGTCTTTTTACATACATGGCTCCTTGGTATAATTCAAAACTAACTTAGAAGCTGTAACTAAGAAGAGTATCTAATAGTCTGGAAAGATAGTCTAATAACATATAAGAAAGCCCTTCGGAAAGCTAGAACTGCTTACTATTCATCATTGAAAGAAGAGAATAAGAACAATCCCAGTTTTCTGTGTAGCACTGTGGCTAACGGAGAGTCCGAGCTCTGTTGAGCCATGTACTCTCAGTTGTGAGGATTTCATGAACTTCTTTACCAATGAAATTGTTTCTATTAGAGAGAAGATTCATAGAACCCTTCCCACTATTATCAATAATGTATCATCAGCTACAGCAGCTGAAGAAGTATCTTTAGGACCTGATTTGTGTGATTTGCAACCGTTTTTGTCTCTGAGCTAACAACAATAGTTTCTTCTAAACCATTAACTTCTATTTTAGACCCAATCCCAACAAGACTGTTTAAGGAGATTTCCCCCTTAATCAACACTTCCATATTGGATATGATTAATCTATCTTTTTTGACAGGACATGTAGGGTTTTAAGGTTGCTGTAATTAAACATTTACTTAAAAAAACTACTCTCCATCCGGGAGTGTTCGCTAATTATCGACCTACATCTAACCTCCATTTTATATCTAAAGTTCTTGAGAAAATTGAAGCTCAACTTTGTGATCATTTACACAGAAATAATCTGTTTGAAGAGTTTCAGTCAGGATTCAGAGTGCATCATAGCACAGAAACAGCACAGGTGAAAGTTACAAATGATGATTTCCTCTTAGTCTCTGATGGTGAACTGTGCTTGTCCTGTTGGATCTCAGTGCTGCATTTGATACGATCCGTCACAGCATTCTATTCTAGACTTCAACATGTTAAGCTGGTTTAAGTCATATTTATCTGATAGATTCCAGTTTGTTCTTGTAAACGAAGAATCTTCCTCGCACACCAGAGTAAGTCATGGAGTTCTGCAGGGTTTTGTGCTTGGACCAATTATTTTCACGTTACACATGCTTCCATTAGGTAATCTCATTAGACAGCATGGCATTTTTGACCAGAATCTATCCTTTGATGCACATATAAAACAAGTTTCAAGGACCACCTTCTTTTACCTTCATAATATTGCCAAAATTAGGAACATACTGTTTCAGGGTGATGCAGTGAAACTTGTGCACACATTTGTTGACTACTGTAATTTTCTATTTTTGGGTTGTCCAAAAAAGTCTCCAGCTGATCCAAAACGCTGCAGTCAGAGTTGTGATGAGATCTAACAGGAGAGATCATATTTATCCAGTTTTAGCTTCTCTTCATTGGCTCCCTGTTTCTTCTCCTTGCATATAAAGCTCTTAATGACCAAGCTTCATCATATCTTCAAGATCTCATAGTGCAATATTTTGCAAACAGAGCACTTTGTTGTCATACTGCAGGTTTACTTGTGGTTCCTCAAGTTTCTAAAAGTAGAATGGTAGGCAGACTCTTCAGTTATCAGGCTCCTCTCTTGTGGAACCAGCTTCCAGTATATGTCTAGGAAGCAGACACCCTCTCCACCTTTAAAATTAGACTTAAAACTTTCCTTTTTGACAAAGATCATAGTTAGGGGTGGCTCAGATGACCCTGAAACATCCCATAGTTATGCTGCTATAGGCTTAAATTGCTGAGGAACCTCCCATGATGCACCTTTCATCATTCTGCTCTCTTTTGTTCTCTATGTACATATAAAACTATTGTTGTCATTAACTTGTGTTTCTCTCTCAGCAGGCATCCCTTTTCTGGTGTTATGGTGTTTGTTGTCCAATCTTTTCTGTCCTCTCCAACCCCAGGTGGTTTAGACGGATGGTCTGGTTCTGCCAAAGGTTTCTTGCTGTTAAAAGAGTTTTTCATCTCCACAGTCGCCTCGTGCCCGCTCAGGACGGGGGATTGGGTTGAAGAGAAGTTTTGGTGCAATCTGTTGGTTTCCTTAGCGTGGCTACTTTTTAAAAATATGTTTTGTCTGTATGACTAATTGGACTAATTTGGAATTTAATGAATTGGATTTGATTGGATTACAATGAATTGGACTTTAATTGGCTTGAACTGGGTTGTATCATTGAAGTGCCTTGAGATGATATTTCTTGTAATTTGGCGCTATATAAATAAAATCTCATTGAATTGAATTGAATTGAATAGTGGTTAATGTCCTGATGTGTCTGCCTGTGTCTTTTTTTTTTAATGATAAAACATATATTGCTATATCAGAGCTTTTCAACATAGTCTATATTGTTTTTCCCCTATTTCCTTTTTCATCATAACATTCTTTAACATAAGCAAGAGGCAGATGGCACTGGCTTAATTGAACAAAAATAATGACACATTTTGATGTGAATGCCAACACTGCTTTTGACTTCTTTTTCCACTACAGTCTTGGAATCAGGATAGAATGATGAAAATTAAATTAATGAAAGAAAGCAAGGCAATATTGTGTCTATGAAATGCTCTGATGGTGACAGAGGGTTGTATATTAAGTTTTAAACCACAAATTGTAACTGGGGAATAGGAAAATGAAAAAGGGAAGGAATAAATTGAAAGGGAAAATGAATATGATTGAAACTTCCTAAAAAGCATGACGTATAAAACTTTTGACCTAAAACGAATACAATTTAAACATACAGTACATAACATGAGCCAATAAAATTAATGAGGGTACAGAAAATATTTTCAACAGTAATAAACAATAAACCAAACAATCAACAGGTAACAGTATGGCTATGAAATCATACAAGCAAATGGTGTAACATAGTTCAACACCTTTAAGAGTGCGGGAAGAAGGAGAGATATATGGTCTGAATTTGAAAGGTAGGGGGGGTTCAGAGCATGAGCTCATGACTGCAGCAACAGTCTAACATTAGTGTTACCTGCTCATAAAACGCATCACTGCTTCACATTACCTCAGAGTGTGGGGAATGAGAAATGGACTTAATAATATAGCTGCTATGCATACTTTTATTGAACAAAAAGTGTTGAAACAAAGTGGAGCAAAGAGCAAGTCAGAAAGCCACCAGCACTGCACCGACACACACACAAACTATTTACAGCAGCACTGGAAATAGAACCATGAGCTGCAGTTTGAGCGGCCCACACAGGCACAACTTGCATGTAAAATACTCAACCCTACATGCAGTCAGAGCTGCTTGTCATCCTCTACATGCTGTATTTGGCAGCCCCCCAAAAGTGATCATAAACATAGCAAAGTCACTTTCTCAGTAGGTTTTAAGGAAGTTGAATATAAAATGCTCAGCAAATATCGTTTTTTTTTTCTCTCTATCTCGCAACTGGACTATTTTTCTAGGGTCAGCAAGAAATTCTAAATATTCAGATGTCTATATATTTTAAACAATTTCATAGTCATATTGAGTGGCCCAGACCAACGTTAGTAGGCACTGTCGGTTAGCTAGATGGAACCTTACATGTGGACTTTTCATGCTCTCCAAAATGTATGCCTTTTAGGTTAATAAGAGAGCCCCCTTTTTGAAATGTTGCTGTCCAGACTCTATCAAATATCTTGTCCCTGAGCCAGACATAAAATCATGCTTGTTCTTAAAGAAAAGCCTAATGAAAGAAACTCAGTTGTTGAGAAATCACAGAATTTTTTCTTTTTAAACGAGACAGGTTTAGAATGGTCCAAGCTCCTTCTTGACAGCAAGAACAACTCTTTATGTCACTTTCATTAGAGATTCCCATACACTCCTAATTTCATCCTACATCTGATGTCATCATTGGCAAAGGTGCGGCCAGTGCTAACCCTGAATCTGTCCAGTTTCAGGTCAAGTTACACTCACAATAAGTCAGGCAATGTCCTGTTGTATTCTACTTTTTACCATTCTGTGCTTTTACAGCTGGCTCCATTACATTAGACTTTTTATTTTCCCAGTCTGGGAGCTAAATATCTCCCGTAAGCTTAACAGGCCCCCTTGGTCGCTTGGACCAGTGTGTACATTTGTGTGTGTGAATGTGTGGCAGTATGCTTAAGTTGGACTACCTGGCATCCAGATGTGGAAATAAAGGCTTCGCTTGAAACAAAGTCATTGTTTCCAACAAACTGCAAGAATTTCTTTTAATACAGCTATCGTCATAGCAGTCATTATTATTTGTTTATTGTCGGAGAAAACAAGATATTTAAAGTGACATTTCCAATGGCAGTTTGCAAGGCAGCATTAGGAATAGAAGTATACACAGACTCAGTGGTATACCTGTGATAACACTGCTACTTGTAGTACTTAAGCTTGTTGGAACATTTTGTGCAGCAGTTTCATTTACCTTCAAGTAAATCTCATTTTAGATTTTTTAGGAAAATCTGTTTACTAGCAAGCATGTTAGATGACTAATCATAAATTAATTTCTTATTCTTATTCTTCTTATATCTTTTTGTGGTATTCCAAAGTCATAATTGGTACATTTTTTACAACAGGTAAGGTGCCTTACAGGTAAAGTGTAATCCTGAAAACTGGTGATTGTCTTTTTGTATTGTGTAACAAAAAATGCATGATAAAAAATGTATTGAATTTGGGGCGGTCTGTGGCGTAGTGGGTAATGCAGACGCCCCATGTACAGAGGCTATAGTCCTCGTGCAGCTGGCCCCGGTTCGAATCACGCATCGGACGGCCCTTTGCTGTGTGTTATTCCCCTCTCTCTGCCCCTTGCTTCCTGTCTCTCTTCACTGTCCTATATATAATAAAGGCATAAAAAGCCCCCAAAAAAATGTATTGAATTCAGTTAAATAGATAAATAACAGATGGTTTCATCATACAAAATAGATTTTGGATTTAAAATTCAATTAAGTTGCTTTATTTTGGGGCTTTTGAAGGGCAGGTCATTTTTGACCCATAGGACAAGGGGAGTAAACACAATGTTAAGACCGCACAAGGGTTAAATCAGTATACAAGACATTATCAGATAGTTTTGCATCAAATATTTTAAAGAACCAAACATGCATGATGACGTTCTGGAGAAGCTATACAATTGGGACCCATGTCGCCCAGTCGCCAGATGGCAGAGGTTGGCTGGAGCCCTTGCAGGCAGTGTGCAAAGGAGCTTCATTTATAGACAGTATGACTGCATCACAAAATGTGAAGAAAGAGGAGCTGTCAGAAATGTTTGCTCATTTCTGAATGTTTAAGCTGTTAAATAAATTTCACAGATTGCACCATTAAACTCTACAACATCCTGTATAAATGGCCTTATTGAGCAGGGAGTTTTATTTAAAATTTCCATTTATGCAGTCACTTCACACCTCTCTGAAAATCCTAATATTGCAGACCTCCAGTGATAAAACACCTTGTTTTTCTGGGCATGGTTTAAAGGACAACTTTATTGCCGGTTGTTTGGAGCTGAAACTGAATTGAAACTCTCAATTTACCCTTTCAAAAAGACATGAGTCAGTGTTCTGACGTCTCACTTCCAAGGTACAGAAATTGCAATGTACTGTCAAACTGTGGCTCGACATAAAGACGAGGTGTGGGGAGAATTCTGATCTGAGCTCCGGATGTGACGTAAATCTGACAGGTTCTGACTGACATAATTTCAGCCTAAACAAACTGACAGGGTTGAGATATATTCAAATTTCTTAAATGGTTATCGCCTCAAATTTTAAAGACAAAACGAAAGTTACGTATGTAACTACGGTTCTATGAATCCTGGATGACCGCCAGAGGCGGTGCTTTCAAGCACTGGATGATACATCTTGCGCATGCGCAGGTCGAGTGTTTATACCAACAACGTCACTCGTGACCCCCTGCTGACCCCGGAGAGTCTATATACTTCCGGCAATATCAGCAGGTCAGTCCTTACAGAATCTTCTCGCGAGTATACGAGGATTCTGAGTGACAGAACGCTCTGGCGGTCATCCAGGATTCATAGAACCGTAGTTACATACGTAACTTTCGTTCTATTTCATCCTTACTGACCGCCAGAGGCGGTGCTTTCAAGCACTGGATGACTAATACCAGAAAAGTCACGAGGAATCCAGCACCTACTCACTTTATTGAGAGGAAGCAGCAGAGTCGGGCAGCAGGACCACAGCCAACGGGTTGGGAGTGGCAACATTCACCCGATAGAACCTGGAGAAGGTACTCGGTGACGCCCATGACGCTGCCTCACAGATGTCTTCCAGGGGAACGCCCCATAGGGCTGCCCATGAGGTCGAGACAGCTCTGGTGGAGTGGCAGCTCACCCCAGCTGGCTGGGGGCGCCCACTTCCCTCATATGCCTGGGTGATGGCATCCACCACCCAGTGAGACACAGCCTCTCCGAGGGCCACCGTAGCAGAGGAAGAGCTGGTCCGACTGCCTGATACCGGCAGTCGCGGCCACGTAGGCTCTCAGAGCCCGCACAGGGCACAGTAGGCGTAACCTGTCCTCCCCCTCCGGGGGAACAAACTGTGCCAGGTGGATAGGTCTGTTGAGGTTAGATGAAGACAGCACCTTCGGGAGAAAAGCGGGGTTCGGCCATAGGGAAACCCCTGAGCCATCCGAGTTCCACCTCATGCAGGAGTCGCTCACCGACAGAGCATGCAGCTCCCCGACGCGCTTCGCTGACGCGATGGCGAGTAGAAAGGCGAACTTAGCGGAGACCCACCTCAGCCCTGCCTGAGCAAGGGGTTCAAAGGGAGGCGCGCACAGGGCGCCGAGCACCAGGTGCAGATCCCATGGCGGGGTGCGCCGCACTCGTGGGGGGCGCAGCCGCCGCGCACCTTTCAGGAAAAGGGACACCAACCTGTGGCTTCCCACCGTGCCGTTATCCACTCGAGCATGCCGAGAGGAAATGGCCGCCACATACACCCTCAGGGTAGCGGGGTACCGGCCGTCATCCAGGAGTGACTGGAGGAACTCCAGAATCCTAGGGACAGGACAGTGCACAGGGTCCTCACCCCTGTCCAAGCACCATGTAGTGAACAGCCGCCACCTCTGTTCATAAAGCGCCCGGGTAGAAGGCGCCCCTTGCGTTTAGGATGGTATGGCAGACCTCGCCAGAGCACTCAGTCAGCATCGGGTCGGGCCCTGCAGTGGCCAGACCCACAGCTGCAGGCGGGACGGGTCGGGATGCCAGATCCGACCCTGCCACTGAGACAGGAGATCCCTCCTGTCGGGGAGGCGCCACGGGGAACCGCTGCAGAGCCTGTGCAGCAGTGGAAACCACGTCCTCCCTGGCCAAAAGGGGGCTACCAACAGCAGCCTGTGGCCTTGCTGGAGGACCCTCTGTAGCGTAGGGACTATCAGAGGGATCGGCGGGAAAGCATAGAGGAGAACCTCTGGCCAGTCGTGGGCCAGAGCATCCTGTCCCAGGGGACTGTTCTCCTCTGTCAGGGAGAACCAGAGGGGGCAATGGGTCGACTCTTCTGAGGCAAAGAGGTCCACGTTTGCTCTGCCGAAGGTGGCCCAGATATTGAGCACCACCTCCAGATGGAGCTGCCACTCCCCCGGCGGAGGCTTGCCACGGGAGAGCAAGTCCGCCTTCTGGTTGCGTTCCCCGGGCAAATACATTGCCCTTAGGCTGGCTAAGCGTGGTGCTGCCCACAGCAGGAGGTCCCGGGATGCCTGCAGTAGCAGTGCAGACCTGGTGCCACCTTGGTGGTTTATGTGGGAGACGGCTGAAACATTGTCCGACCGCACTAGTACATGTCGGCCCCTCAAGAAAGGGAGGAAAGCCTGCAACGCTCTGTGTACAGCCCGCAGCTCTAGTGCGTTGATGTGCTGTGAGCGGTCCCGCGCCGGCCACAGCCCCTGAGCTGTCCGGTTCTGCCACACGGCGCCCCACCCCGAGAGGGAGGCGTCCGTCGTGACTGCCTCGCGACGGGATGCAATGGAGCCCATGGGCATGCCCTGGAGGAGAAACGAGCGCTTCTTCCACGGGGCCAGGGTAAGAAGGCAACGGTGGGACACCGCGAGCCTCCTGTGCCTCTTGGCGTCCAGGTGAAAGCTGTGCAACCACCTCTGGAGGGGACGCAGCGACAGCAATCCTAAGGGAACCACAGCAGCCGCAGCTGTCAGTTTCCGCAGGACGCGTAGGAACTCCACGTAGTGGAACCGCCTGCCTTCCCGAAACGGGAGGAGGTGGCGGAGGATGTCGTCCACCCGCCGCGGCGACGGGCAGGCCATCATGGTGACCGCATCGATGGTCACCCCAAGAAAAAACTGTGCTCTGTGATGGGACAAGGCCACTCTTTGTAAAATTCACCCTGAGGCCCAAACGGGCCACATGGGAAAGAAGACACGTCGTGTCGAGGGCCGCCTGAGACTGGGACGGCGCACAGACAAGCCAGTCGTCCAGATACGGCAAGATCTTCATGCCCCGCGACTGTAGGCGCGAGAGGGCTGCCGTCACACACCTGGTGAACACCCGTGGGGAGAGGGAGAGACCAAACGGGAGCACCCTGAACTGGAAATGACGCCCCTGAAAGGCGAATCGCAGAAACTGCCGATGGTGTGGCGCCACAGGCACGTGAAAGTAGGCATCCTCCAGGTCTATGGAGGTAAACCACTCCCCTCTGGAGACGCAGAACCTCTGCAGTGGTCAACATATGGAACCTCAAGGATAGGTCGGAATCCGCCATCTTTCTTTGCTACCAGAAAGTAAGTCGAGTAGAACCCCCCGGGGTGCACCTGGGGGTCTACCGGTTCGATGGCACCCTTGCCCAGGAGGACGTACAGCCCCTTGGCGAGGACTCGGGCTTTCGCCGGGTCGCGGATGACAGTCATCCTGACTCGGCCATGGATCGGGGGCCGACGTCGGAACTGAAGTTCATACCCGTGGGTCAAGGTGGAAAGAACCCACGGGTCCCTGGTGGAAGCAGCCCAGTAGCTGAGCTGCTGCTGGGAAAAAATGCCGACGGTCGGCCCCGTGGCCTCAGCGTCGGGCCCCCCGACCTCTAGAGGCTCCAGGGGCACGACGGTCGGTACATGAGACCTGAGGTCGCCCAGGGGGCAGTCGCTCAGGTGCCCGAAAGGGCTGCGCCTGCCGCTGAGCAGGCTGTGGGCGTGAGTACTGGGGCTGAAGGAGGCCCCTGGCCCATGAGTGGGTGCCGCGCTGCGGGGCAGCCGGACGACCCCTAGGGTTGCCAGGCGGCGGCGCGCTTCTGTGAAGCTCAGACAGCTGCTGTCGGGTCTTCCCAGCTTGGACCGTGCGCTCGAGGGCTTCCAGAGCCGCGGAACCAAACAGCTCCCCCGGTTCCACCGGAACACTGCGGAGGGTTCTCCTGCAGGCCTCCGAGAGAGGGGACTGCGCCAACCAAACCTGGCGGCGAGCCTGTACGAGAGTAGCCATTACTCGTCCCAACTCCCTGGACATCAGTGCAAATGCCTGTAGAGAGGCGTCAGTAATACCGTGGACAGAAGTGTCCAGCTCAGTCTCCTGCAGGGATGACGACAGGGCGAGCAGCAGGTGGGACATGGAATTACCCATGCGAGCCATACGTGCTGCCGCCTCATAGGCCTTCAACAGCAATTCATCCGTAACCCGGCACTGGGGGCGAGGACACCTCGCCTCCTGTCTCAGAGCCTCATTGGGTGAGACGATCAGGGCGGCTATAGTGGGCTCAACCGCTGGCATGCGGTCCAGGCCGAACTTGGAGGCGTCCTGCATGGCTGCCAGGGTCCGAGCATCAGCTGTCGGACGGCCAGGGGCCCTAGGGTCCCTCCAGAACTTCTGTAATTCCCTCAGATACTCTTCCGATGGAGGTACAGTTAGTTCAGCGGGGGTTGAGGAGCGCCTGAAAAAGGCACTGGCCGAAGCTGGCTGAGCCTGCGGCACGTCCAGCTGTAGCCTGGCTAGAGCCGTACGGATGGCGGCTCCCACAGAGCCGTCCTCACTACCACCCGCAGGGCCACGGGCTGAAGAAAGGGAGCCCGCTGCAGAAGGACGGGAGGCTTCGTCTCCCAGGAGCACGTCCGAAGCGCAGTCCTGAAACATAGTAGCCGAAGCTGCTATGGAAAACGCATCCTACTCCGGCCCGAAGGAGGCCGCTGGAGGAACAAGGGCACCTGGCTGGGTTGCTCCAGCCCCAGGCTGGAGAGCCAGGAGGAGGGACTTCATTCTGTCAAGCTCCGCTGTCAGCTGATCCACTCTAGAAGCAAGCCCGGACCCCTTGGCCCTCTTCCCGGAGGTGGGGCCTGCAGTCTCAGCAGGCCGACGCCGTGGTCGGCTAGACCGAGACGGGGCCAGCCGCTGGTCAGGGGTCAACTGAGGAGACAAGGGAGGGCCCAACAGGCGCTCTACCTCGGCCAGCCTTGCAGCCCTGACAGCATGAGGCAAAATGCCACAATTCATGCAGGACTCGTCTGAGAGACCCTGCCTCAGATGTCCGAGGCCGAGGCACGAAGGACACAGATCATGGCCATCCTCAAGCTGTAGAGGAGCCATACAGGCCGAGCAGGAGTGGTTGTGATGTCGGGACCACCTCTAGCTCTATATATATATATATATATATATATATATATATATATATATATATATACACACACACACAGTGTATTTGACGATAGTACGTATTTATGAATTCTTATTCATATATGTCTTCTTCTTAGTTATAGATGAATGCTGGGAGAGGGAGCCGAAAACGGTGCCTTCGCCAACAAACAACTATAGGCCCCTTGGAGAGGGGCAAATGAAGGTTTTTTTTTTTTTCAAAAGAAAAGTCTTTACTTATAGATTTTTCGTACAAAAGAAAATCCTTACTAACAGATGAATGCTGGGAGAGGGAACCGTAAACGGTGCCTTCACTGACAACCACTATAGGCCACCTGTGCTGGGAGCGGGGGGCGCACACGCCGCCTTACACCAGGAGAGGGGCTATTGCTGTATTCATTCACTGTCTATAGTCGGATGCCGGGAGTGGGAGCCGCACACGGTGCCTTCACTGACAACCACTATAGGCCACCTGTGCTGGGAGCGGGGGGCGCAAACGCCGCCATTCACCAGGAGAGGGGCTAGTGCAAGTTCTGTTTTAGCTATAGATGGATGCTGGGAGGGGAAGCCGCAGACGGAGCCTTCACCGACAACCACTATAGGCCACCTGTGCTGCGAGCGGGGGGCGCAAACGCCGCCTTACACCAGGAGAGGGGCAGAACAATAGCAGCAACAAAATCAAAGAACCGGCACAACCGAGTTGGCCGCTTAACATAGGCAGGTTACAGATGCCGGGAGAGGGCTAGCAATGTAGCCTTCACCGACAATGCAACTATAAACAGACTGTTACTCACGTGCAGCGCACAGCACCGGGAGAAGGAGCGAGCACGCTACCTAGACCAGCGCTTGTAACAGCTGGGAGTAAACTTCATCAGCCGAGGAAATAAAAAAGGTTACATACCTCTCGGCAGTTCGTTGCGGTCTCTGAAGGGCGAGCAGCTCGCAGCCTCGACGGGACGTCGCGAGACCACCAGCAGCGAACGATGAAGTAAAAATTGGTTTTAGAATTCGTCTCATTTGCAGACGCAGTAACTTACCTTGCGCAGCGAGAAGATGAAAAAGGACTGACCTGCTGATATTGCCGGAAGTATATAGACTCTCCGGGGTCAGCAGGGGGTCACGAGTGACGTTGTTGGTATAAACACTCGACCTGCGCATGCGCAAGATGTATCATCCAGTGCTTGAAAGCACCGCCTCTGGCGGTCAGTAAGGATGAAATAGAACCAGGTTTTCAATCAACATTCAATACAAAAATTGTGGTGCTTTTACATAGTGTGTATTATTTTTTGCATAATTAAATTAAAAGCTATAATCTAAAATAATTTCACTCTTCAAGATAATGGAGTGCTTTAACAGCACTGTTAACAGCAGTGTTTTAGTCAGCTATGTTCTCTTAGCTGCTTTGGCAGGAACAAACCAGGGTTAGAGTAGCTCCATGAGATTTGATCTGCAGTGAATACTTGTATCCTTAAACCATTCTGAGTTCCATGTTTCTTCTATCACAACTGCATTGGTAAAAACGTTCAAATGAAGGTATCGACTAGTGCCTTCGCTTCATTTCTTTCTAAATGGGAAGTGAACCCAAACTCTGTCTCTCTCCTGCTCAATCTCTCCCCCTCTCTCCCGCTGCAGCCGTTTTCCATTATCAGCGCCCAAACCAGCTTGTTAAAAAGAGTGAAACTTAACCCACAGTTTTGAAAATTACAGAATTCCTTCATGAATGCCCAGCCCTCCCAGCCGCTACATTGAGTTCAGGCTTGAGGTGAAACACACATGCGTGCATGCACACCCGCACGCATGGAGTATAAACAACCAGACGTACTGTAGATACACTCAAAATATGTACAATGTTGTAAATAATAAACATAAAAACCGATACAAGCTTCAGCACATGCACACACTTAGCTTAAGAAAAATCGTGTCTCAGGCAAATGATACACTGAAAGCCTTGTGGCTACATCCCTCTTCTTCCTTCCCTTCTTTCAATTTTCAACCAGAGCCATTTCCTTTGACAGCTGACACTGCTGCATAGCAACTGGTCTGGCTGCCCTAGCAACAACATTATCACTCAATTCTCCTCTTTAAGACAGTGAAATTGAAATCAAACTGGTTTTATCGTTTACATTTTGTGTTTGTTTGGAGTGTTTTCAACTTAAACCCTAAAACTTTTTTACTTTGACAAAGTCACCTGTCATGCTTGTAAGCGACATTAAAATTTTCTGTAAACTAAAAACATTTTTATCAGCTCTAAAAGGCAACTTTACCTGTGGCACACCTTGCCTCCTTGAACTGCTCCTCCAAATCTTTGACTGTGCAGAAATTGTGACAATGACTCAATTACACTTTCCTCATTCTCTGCAGCTGCCGTTTAATTTCCCACAAGTAAGCGCTTGTATGCCTTTCTATCGCCAATCCCTTGCCAACCTGGCAAGTAATTTGTAATCACTCTCAGCTGCTCCTACATGTAGAAGGTTTGAATTGCTTAAATGAAAAATAGTTCATGCCACTCTCTCTATGCTACATTTAGAGTTTGATACAGAGACAAAGCATCTGATACTGGACCAAAGCAGCAAGTGGACTGACACCAAACCACAAGCGGTTCACACATACACACAGCTCAGTTTTGCTCACCATGAATAATTCTGTGTTTTGCTTTAGATGGAAATTGGTGCACTTTGCCCATAATTGTTTCAAAACTGCTAGCTAATTATGACCTTTTGAAAACAAAGTGTACAGATTGAAGGTGACATTTTGCTGTGCCTGCAGAATATAAACGCCCTCTTGCACTGGCTGAAGCCCAGTAAAACCTAATAATGAAAACAACCATGTCCTAACTACTACTCTAACTCAATTGGAAGCCTGCATTTGCTGGTTTCTTCTTGCTGACCAACAGAATAGAATACTACTTGCAGTTTGGTAAACGGTCACATTTGGATTATTTGCTGTCGTTGAATTTTTGATGATTTGTGTCGCGTCACTACGTTGTAGGGAGTCATTTCTACAACATGCTGCCAAACAAACACATTTAAAGGATAGTTGACCCCAACCTAAAAAAAGATGCTTTCAGTCAGCAGAGGAAGATTTGGCATCAAATGAAATCTATTCATTTACAGAATTCTACAATATTCCACAAGACACTAACCCACCGTTTTTGTCAAATTTTGGGAGTCTTTCATGTACACGATTCTATAAATTCCATCTTACCATCCAGCTCTGCGGCACAAAGCAACTGAGCTCCATCTGTAATCTTTTCATTCTGTAAGTCCTAATCATCCCTATACCTGTTCCTACAAAATATCAGAGTGCACGTATTACAAAGACTGCAGCAAAATCTGCATTTCGGTAAATAATCTAAAGAGTGAGGAAATGAGAAAAAAAAAGAGCCCTTTTCCAGTAAGCCATCTCCATTTTATATGAAAACAACATCCAACAAAACATACCATAATTCAAAGTGACCGAGTCCCAGCAGCTCTCTGAGAGGTGTTTCAGTGATAGATGGTGCAGGGAGGAATGTTAGTACATAATCTACTGCTAACAGCTGAAGTTCTGCACATGATTCTTCTCTCAAGCAAACTGGCAACTACCATAATTGCTGGCAGACCACTTCTCTCGGTCACTGCTTAATGAAAACAAAAGGACTTGTGGCTTTTGGGGAGTTTGTATGAAGCAGGGAGGCACAGGACATATAGTTGAGGTAAATGATATACACAAAACCCTGCTCATTGACAGTTGCATGGAATGAAAGTGATTTAACTCAGCATATCTGTGTGTTGACATGCAGTTTTCTGCGAACTAAACATTCAGCACCATGCATTTCACATTTGGGTCTCAGATTTAGAGATACACAGAAGTGTTCACACACAATACATACATAGATTGGTGGCTAGATACACACACACACCCAGTTGTCATACCCAAAGTAGTCACAGCTTAGTGCCTGTTACATCCGATAGATTTCAGTGAACCAAATTCATTCAGGACCCCTTCACTCGCAACAAGGATTTAAGAAGAAATGCAATAAAAGCTTTGTTTGAAATAGAGAGAAAGAACTGTAATCATTTTTCTACAATGTCTACAAAGGTAAAGAACTAACCTTGAAGCCCTCTATACCTGTAGGGACCAAAATGCTGGAGACCACAAGTTTGTTTGAAGCACAAAACTTGGTTCTAGAGTTAAAGGTAGGATTTAGGTTAGGGGCAAGCTTTCTGTTTTGATGGAAAGGGGAATCAAAATGCATAATATGCATTTTGTTTCCCTTTTCCCTTTTCCAGGCCCCCACAAAAATAAATATTAAAACAGTGAGATATTTGGATACCATTGTCCCCTCAGTATAATCATCTGCCGCCATCCAGTGGTGAAAGCTGAGCAAAACTTCACTGAAGCCCTTCGATGATAATGCATGTATGTGCATTGTGAAGACAGCAGGATTTGAGGCATTTAATTTTCAGGGATGTCATGTAGATTAAGTTGTTGGCATTTTTTAATCCATTTTATCCACAACTGTGCATGATGGGAGGGCTTTTCGCTCAACTTTAATTCAGAGATGCTACAATTTGTTTTAAGTAAAGTCTTCGTCCGGATTTAAAAATACAAACATTTTGGAAAGTAATCAAATATTCTTCAACAGAAGCTTTAATAAAGGTCTCATCAATCTGTGTCTCATGAACTGGTTTTAGAGTTTATTTGTTCTTCTTTAAGAATCTTATTAACTTGCACATGGAAAACTTGCCAATCTGATTAGAAAATTCTGACCTGGTTTAGTTATTTATCAAAGAAATAACTGATATGCTGAAGAAATCACTTGTTTATTATGTTCATTTGGTCCCAAATAGTTCCTTCTGACTTAAAAACAATAATGAATTGCAAGACTGTGGATGCAGAAAAAACATGACACAAGATTACAGATAAGATACTTTATTAAAAAAGGTTTATAGAGCCTAACTCTCTTGCGTTGCCCACTGAGAAGCTGATGCATTTCACTCAAATAGCCTTTGAAGCAGATTCTTTACCTTTATAAATTACACCTGCTCTTCATAAAGTCAGTTATTCTTTTTTCATCTTTAATCAAGATTTAGTTACAATATAATGTTATATTCATAAACTTTTATAAGCAGTTACTGTAGAACTACTCTGAAACAGACAGACTGGCCTACTTTCTGTCAATTCTGGGGGTTTTGAATCAGTCTCACTTTTGAGGTTTTTCTATACAAGATTTAAAGGTCAGGCTGCACGGTGGTGTGGTGGTTAGCACCGTTCAGGTTCAACCCACAGCTGGGGCCTTTCTGTGTAGAGTTTGCATGTTCTCCCCGTGTATGTGGGGGTTCTCTCCGGGTACTCCGGCTTCCTCCCACTGTCCAAAAACATGCATATTAGTTTAATTGGTGTCTCTAAAAATTTTTCCTTCGGAGTGAGTACAAGAGGGAGTGTGGTTGTTTGTCTCTTTTGTCTCTGTGTGGCCCTGTGATGGACTGGCGACCGTCCAGGGTGTTTCCCGCCTTTCGCCCGAGCTCCAGCTCCCCCGCGACCTGACCGATGGATTAAGCGGGTACAGAAAATGGATGGACTTCAAGAGTTTAAAGTTTGCACCTAAGAAATATAAAGATAGTGGTGAGTTTAAACAACTTCTGATGCTGAAGTAAAACAAAGTTTTCAAAGTAACAAGAACTGGAACAAAGTCATAGACAATGCTGGGTTTCACAGCTAAATCAAATCATTGTTGATGCCAAGATAAAATCCCTTTTTAACTGATATAAAGAACTTGATGTCCTAGAACTAAACTCAACCTCATAGCAAACATGATTGTTGTTTGTTTTCTGCTTAAAATCGTGTAGAGTTTTGTTCTAGCAGCATTACGTTTATTTACCACCGCAGAAACTATTTTTTCCATCATGTTTAAACCATGAGCTTTATCCAAAAGCATGCTCAGAGATGCTTTAACAAAGTTGTGAACATCATACAGAAAACGCATTTAACAATTTGGCAATCAGTCGACCAATACTCTTTCCTTCTAGAGAGGATAAACAGGACTGACTGGGTAAGATTGGTTTTGTTCTGTCAGATCCTGCTGCATTGAATATGTATTTACTTTGGATACATACATGCCAGCAAAGATACAGTGTCACTTCTAGAATATTTTTGTCCGACACCGAGTGACGCACAGCGAATATTAAATCATGTACGAGGTTAAATTCAAACACATGCAGACCCAGACCGCAAATGATTTCTCAGCAAAAATGTCAATAAAACGGTGGTCATGGCATCGAACTGTGTCATGTTGATTAGTTGTAATTTACATCATCTTTTTTTACATCATCTCACCTTCTGAATTATGTAAGAAACAACTGCCAGACTGAATAGATTGGTCAGATTGATAGTGAAAAGAAAAACCTAACAAGTCATCAATAACAGTTTAACTTTATGGATCAGTATATGATGGAGAAATATTTGTTGTAGCCTAAAATCATTGCAGCTACACAGCCATCATTTAAGCTCAAACAAGTAGAATCAGTTAGCATGCATGAAATAACCTTACAAAGTACCACAACTTGATTTGGGTAAATAAAGCATGGTAAACAGTGTTAAACCATGTTTATTGTGTTCAACATTTTCTTAAAATCAGTTCCCATAAGAATATCTTCAATGTTTAACCACTACAGTAAAGCACAATTAACTTAATTTTTGTCCTAAAACATCACCTCCTCCCTCACAATAAATAAGCGCAGAAATTCTAATCCTTTTTGTCCATTAAAGCAGGACACCTCCTCCCGGTGGCTACGAAATGCACTACAGGATAGAGTTCCCCTTGTGTTTAGTTGGACACCATATTCACACATTTATAAAATTCATACAGCTGACTTGATACCTCACCAGTTATCAATCCTGAAATGTACATCCTACTATGTCCTAATTTGTCCATTATAGAAGGAGGAACACATCCGGATGCCCGGAAAATCAGATTCCATTCCCCCTGTGTTCAGATGGACACGAGGTTCACTTATCTATCTAATTCATACTAATGACTTCCTACCTCTCCAGTTATTAATCCTGAAATATCCATCTAGCTATGTCTTGATTTGTCCATTATAGCATGGGGGAAATACCCTGATGGCAGGGAAATCAACCATCAAATATTGTTCCCTCTGTGTTTAGATGGAAGGCAGGTCCATACATCCATCAAACTCATACTTCTGACTTATACCTTATATCACATAAATACTAAAATTTCAATAGTAAATGTACGAAGAGAAAATAGAGAACAGAGTGAGGAAAGATGTATCATGGGAGGCAATCTAGGCCGATAGCAACATAACTATGGGATGTTTCAGGGTCACCTGAGAGTGATGAGGTCTGTGTACACTTTGAGAAAATCCAATTGAATCTAATATAGAATTAAAGTTAATCTTTAGGCTGTCATTTTCAACATCTACATGAATATTAAAGCTCAATAGCACACCGTTGGGAAAGAAATCCACTCAAAAGGATTAGAACTCTTCCAGATATAGCATAAGGGCATGGTTGACATTGGAAGACTGGGGATTTGAACTGATGACTGAATATATATTCTATAATATAATTGCATAACACCAATTGGAAGGATCAGATGCAATCAGAAAGCAAGGAAAAAGCGTGGCAAGAAAACTCAGGAGGTTGGTAAACTGCTTGAAGTTGCAATGCTTCTGGGTTCAATTCCCAGGCTATCTCAAACACATGAATTCGTCAAAAATTGTTACAGTAAGGGAGTTAATTTTATAGGTCAAATCCCACTCTACAGAGAGAAAAGATCTAGGATAGCACATCCGAGTGTCACATCCAATTGGTTTGAATCCTGCCCGTTGTCAGTGTCTTGATCAAAAAAAGAAAAACACTCCCACTTTGGAGGGTTGTCGAGGTGGAGCGTCCCCTCATGGAGAGACAAAGACAAGGGGTTATGAACTAGAAAACCACGACTGGATTAAGTTTTGCCAACATTTGTTGGAGTTTTACATAAGGCACAGCAGGAAGTAAGAGTTTTTGGTTAATAGTTTAGCTATTGTTTAGTTATACCCAGGTGATAATTATTCTATTTCAGTTTTTTTGTCCTCCCTCCCTGGTATCAACAAGAGCTGACATCACAAAATACTTTTCAACTATGAAGTGGGACAGTCTCAACTCTCAGAAGCTCCAGTCACAGGAGGCAGATGAAAAGTCTGCAGAGCCGATTTACTGCCCTGATGATCATTGACAACCACTACGTAATGGAAACATTTCTAAAAAGATCGTAATATC